>NW_024879195.1:892774-942649 GCF_018340385.1 Cyprinus carpio
AAGTAAAACCTGGATTGTTTTTGGTTATTTTCTATGAGTTTGTGGATATGTCGCCCCTGGCAGTTTTTAAGTTCCTGTCTATAGCTGGACATACTGTTTTCCACGCAATTCTAAAAAATCTTCCGTTAGTTTTTTCTCCATTTGGCGCTCAAGACTCACGAAGCTTCTTTCTTGAGAGCGTGGTATTACTGTTGTACCATGGCACAGTACGTTTTTCTAACCTTTTCAATTTGATGGGGGCAAATTAGCTTCTATGTATTAGAGAAGATAGTGCCCATGTTGCCAGTCATTTCATCTAGTTCTATGCGGATTTATGCCGTAGTACACAGAGCAGTTGAGATAAATCAGGCAGGTTATTTGCAGAATCTGTCTTTGGTGGCTGGAACAATAGTTCTGCCCGGACGATAACGGCGAAGCTAATATAGTTATTATCATCAATACCAGAATGCAATGGACGCTATAATGGTCATGTAACGGTATCATCACTTTGAGGTACGATATCTATGTCAGTAAGATCGATTCCATGCGATATAATTAAGTCTAGAGGCGTATGATTAAAAACGATGAGTGAAGCCCGGCATTTACTTTGCTTTACTCCAAAACAGTTTAATAAGTTAGTAAACGCAAGTCCTAATGCATCATTTGTATTATCAATATGAATGTTAAAATCGAAAATTAGCACTTTATCAGCGGTAACCAACAGGTCTGGAGAGGAAATCTCCAAATTCTTTTTAGAATTCTGTATATGGCCCTGGTGGTCTATACACAGTAGCCAGAGAAAGAGATACAATAGATTTCTTTGCATATCTGACATTGCAACATAAATATTGCCATAAGCATTTCAAATGATTTAAACCTGTATCCTGTTTCTGGGGTAACACTAGAGAATATTACTATATATTGTTGCAACACTCTCCCCCAACACGGACCAGTCCAGATCGGGCTCATGCGGTTATAACAGTAGTTTGATGGAGTAGACTCATTTAGGACCAATATAATCATTTGGTTTTAGCCAGGTTTCAGTCAAGAGTACATCAAAACTATATGATCTGTGATCATTTCATTTTACAATAACTGCTTTGGGTGTGAGTGATCTAATGTTTATGAGCCTCAAACTTTAAAAATTGTTTTGTTCATTTATTTTTAATGCTTTTCTGGTTTAATCAATGATAAGATTTTTCTAGATCCTACATTAAATTTATATTTTGACCTCACGACTGGGAACATATTGCTACAGTCTTAATAGATTGACAGCGAAGTACTTCTAACATTTAAGCGGTAGAACAAAGCCATCATAGCAGTTATTTGAGAATTGGCTTTACTAGTCATAATGGAGCCGTGAGAGTCCTGGAGATGTTGTCAGAGAGATATTCCGGGTTCCACTCTGCTGGGTGCAGGCCATCAGCGCAAAAAGCCTAGGTCGCCTCCAGAAAAGATTCCACTATTAACAAAGAGCAGTTTCTGCTCTTACACCATGACAATAACCATTCATTTAAAGCAAAAGTCTACTGAACCTTTCGTGTCCCGTTTACGCTGCGGGCAGCGGTCCTGATTGACGATGATCGCCGCCGCTGGCGTGTTGCGCGAACCCGCCTCGATCAGGCCCTGAAGTCCCTCTTCAGCGCCTCCGCCTCTGCCGCTGCAGTGTCGTTAACCCCGGGCGTGAGCTACGCACCGCCTGGGGCCTTTCGGCTGGCCTTCAGGATCACCGCGTACTGCGCGAGAAACATCACAGAACACGCAGCACCAGGAGACAGTGAGTGTGCACTTTACCTTCGGGCTAACGAGCACGGACGGTCGCATCTTTCAGCGGAGTCTCCGACGATCAGCTGCGCTCAGCTGCCTGGCCTCAAGGGAGGGGGAGAGAAGCCGGTTCCCGCGGAGATCTCGGCCAACCTGGAGGGCGTCGCCGCCTCGGGCCTGGCTCGCTGGCCCCTCCGGCCATGATGCACCCAGGGTCCGCGGGAGTCCCCGCCGGGCGGAAGGACATCTGGGCAGATCGCCATTCCTGGGTGCACCGCCCAGTGCAGAGTACCACCACGGGTGGAAAGTGGTGGACTGTTAGCAGCGCTACTGTATACTTACTCCTGGACTTGTGAGCCGCCAGTCCGGAGGTTTCCCCCAGCTGGCTCTCCTCACATTTCCTCAGCTGGGCCTGCCTCTGCTCCAGGACCCGGAATCTGCTTCTCCACGGCCCTGCAGCCGAGCCGCCGCAATCAATGCAGCTCAACGGTCAGCCACCTGCACTCAAAAGGTAGACAAACATCCACCATTAAAGCAAGTAACAGCGGAGTAAAGCAATTGTAATGTGTGTGAATAGAGTATTAGCTTATGCACGCTGGTTTAGCGACAACCACGCTTGGTGATGCTAATGGGCTATAAGCTACCAGCGGACTCCGGAAATCAAAATAAAAAACTAGTGATAACAAGGCAAGGCTTGATTGTTTTTGTTGTAGAATACGATAGAGGATATATTCACACGTTATAGAAACGAAAATGGTGTATAAAATAGATTTCAACAATAAAAAAAAATAGACGATGAACGCTTCTACTATTATACAATCCGATTTTTTTCTCTACAGTTTACTTTCACTTAAGACATAATCGACAGTTTTTTCGAACATACTTTCAAAGACGGGTATTTTGACATATTTTGTATGTGTTTGTCGGTACAAGAGCAAAAAGAGGCGATTTGTTCAGGCATTTTGAGACGCCTCTCTCTGCATGAGCCCTGAACACCAGAACACCGCGGTGCTGAATTGGGCTCCTTCACATCCTTTTCTGTTTGTTTAAACAACTGGCGCATTTGTATTTGTTCATTCAGGTGCAGGAGGAACTTCCGCAAAGAGCCCAGTTCAGTGTTTGCCGTCTGTGACATGTATTTTCATGCGGCGCGACCTAACACAGCGCCGCAGTAACTTACAGTTGAGCTTTTCCGCTGCCTTGTGTTTTTGAATGCGTTTAAACCTTTAAATGTTTAAATTGGCAAGTTGCAAGGCTTAAAAACACATAAAAAAGATAATCTTTCGTGACAACACGCAGCAGTGGCCTGTCAACTGTCCTGGGGTGCATTTCCCAAAACCATAGTTACTAACTAAGTTACCAACTTTGTTGTTTGCAATGCAATTTCCCATTGCCAACCAACTAAGTTGCTAACAGGTTAGCAACTATGGTTTTGGGAAACGCACCCCTAATCGTCTTTTTAGGCTGGCCTCAGCCGTGGGCCCCTATAGCGACGGCCCATATATACACATCTAATCTGTTAGCAAATAGTAAGCATATTTTGGCGTGCTGTCCTGGGGGGAGGGCTCCAGTGCCCGAATATAGCCCTAACTGAAGAACTCCCCTGTCCCTAATGTGGGATAAAAACAGATTAGGAGTGAGGAGTTGGGGTGGAGGAGGGATGCTGGAAAACTTTAGCCAGGACAGAGGTAAGTAGGCTGCATATATACACACGTATTGTGCTAGTTAAGATGGGTAGCAAAGCGAAGTTGCACCTGTGCCAAATTGGTTGATTATCTGATCGTGTTCCTCCAGACCTTGTTACAAACTTATCATTTTCACGAAGTTCACCTCGTACATCTAATCTGTTAGTAATAGTAAGCATATTTTGGTGTGCACTGTCCTGGGGGAGACTCCGAGCCCGAATATAGCCTGAACGAGGAACTCCCCAAAAGAAGCTTAAAGGCATGGGACAGCAGCCAGAGAGCAGAAATCTTTAGTTGCCCTTCAAAAAAATATGGCATGCTGAAAAGAGAAAGGTGCAGAAGCGACGGTGTAGAGCCTGTGCAGTGCGACGTGAGCTGCGTCGCTGCATGGCGATCGGACTGGCTTGAGCCCTACGTGCCGCCATAAAAAAGGGAGCACGATGGCAGATATCAAATAGAGGACTCTTGCTGCATCGAAGGGCTGGCGGCTCTGTTGCACCGGAAGGAAGAGTCCCTCTTGCACGCTTTGAATATGAGACAGCCGTTTGACGCGACCGGATGGAGGGCTCACTACGACGAGAAGGGAGCCCAGCTTTGCTGCACCGGGAGGGAGAGCCCTGTCCGATGCTGAATGAGCAAGGAGACGGCTGATGGATGGAGGGACTCGCGCTAAGTCCCCGGTTGGATGCGGCGTCTGCTGCACCCGAAGAAGGAGAGTCCCTCTTGCGGCTGAAGTCACGAGGCGCAGTTTGACGCATCTGATGGAGGGAGCTCTCACTGCAGCTGAAGGGGAAGTCTGTAGCTCTGCTGCAATCGGGAAGAAAGCCCTGTCTGCCGCTGAACACGCAGCATAACCTCAGGCGATTAGACAGAGGGCTCACCCCTGCGACGAGAAGTGAGCCGAGGATCTGCTTTCGCAACCGAAGGAGAACTCGTCCAGATGCTGAATAGGCAAGGAGAATTGATACGTGACTGATCGTAGTCGGATGGAGTGCTCCCATTGCAGCCGGAAGGGGAGCCAGCTGCTCTGGCTGCACGGGAGAAGCCCTGTCTGCCGCTGAGCTTGCGCAGCTGTAACTCAGACTCCATTGCATCAGAGGGCTCACCCTGCGACTAATCGGCGTGGCAGTCTACGTAACCGAAGCTGGGAGCCCTTGTCCGATGCTGAATAAGCAAAAAGGCAGCGACTGATGGAGGGACTCCGCGGCCAGATCGAAGGGGAGCCTGCAACTCTGCTGCACGGGTGTGAGCCCCGTCTGCTGCAGAGCGCATAACCTTTCGAAACAACGAGACGGAGGGGTCCTTTTCGCTAATCCCAGAAAGACGCTGACCTACTGCGCCGGAAGGGAGAGCCCTGTTTGATGCTGAATAAGTAAGGTAGCGCGGACTGATGGAAGGGACTCCCACTTCCGCTACCCGAAGCAGCCGACAGCTTCTGCTGCACCGGATCCCCATCTCACGCAGCCGAAACGCATCATAACTCGAGAGCGACGGGCCGGTTAACCCTGCGACCCGAAGGGGAGCCGGCCGAATCTGCTGCACGGAAGGGAGCCCCGTCCCAATGCTGATTAAGCAAGGAGGCGCGACTGATGGAGGACTACCGCTGTGTCCAAAGGGAGCTGCTTGTCTAAGCGTAACGGAAGGGAGAGTCTCCTTAGCTGGCTGGATACAGGCGTGATTTGATGCATCGGATGGAGGGCTCTCGCGGCTTAATCGAAGAGGGGCCTGCGACCTGCTGCACCGAAAGAGAGGAGAGCCACGTCCGATGCTTGAGCCAAAGGCAAGGAAGATTTGAAGCTTGTGGCTGAGAGCCCTTACTGTGACCAAAGCTGAGCGGTGACTTACTGCGTTAGGAAGGAGAGCTTCTAATTAATTGAGTAAACAACATGATTTAATTTAGCTGCTGTAGTTGCTGCGATCGCGAGAAATGTGAGTGGCTGGACAAATTTTTCTGCAGGTAAGCCTGATTGAGCAAAGAGATAAGTTTTAAGTGTTTTGGAACCAAAGGCGATGTAACTGGATGGTTAAGAGTCGTCGACAAAGAGAGGGGTCAGTGCGTGGATTTATATTGATTGTTCCTGAGTTAGACATAAGAGAGGGGAGAGCCTGATAAGGTTGATTGGAAGGGAGATTAAAAATTAATATGTAGTGGCCTTTCCTTTCTTGGTCCGTCTTACTTTGTTTAATGAAGTAAGTGATAGTTTCTGCTTATCAAGTATGGACAAAATCCCGAGATTGTCTGGTGGAGTTTGGGGTCGAAATTAGAGGTTATTGCGATTTGAGCATCTCAGAAAACCGAAGCAGCCAATAAAAACATGACATCAAGGGGACGAGCGGTATGGCTTGAATGGTACCCTGTGAGGAGATTTTTGGATGCCGTTTGTAAGGATGTCCAGAGTTATAGGTTGTCTGGAATCCGGGTTTGATGGTCGAGAGCGCTGAATTCATTTGATTAGAAGAGAAGTTTGAGAATTATTTATTTCGGGGGAGGAAAAGCTGTAGATTAGTTAATGCAAAATTGAAACGTCACTTTAGTAACCTTTAATAGACCATGCTTGGAGGTTTCTTCTAGGATTTAAAAGGTAGGAAATAAATTAAGGTTAGTGATGGGTCTGCCTCCAGAGCCAGCGCTCTGAATTTCTGTGAGAATCTGAGATTTGATGGTATTAGGGACAGGAGGACGTTCCGGAGTGGCAGCATTCAGTGGAGTAGGTAGAGGGGCCACTGTGAATAAAGTATACTGAGGTTTAGTTTGGGTAGAAAGAGTTAGAAGAAGGAAGATAAGGAGGGGTACGTGTATCGTTTAGCGGGAGGCAGCCTCACGCACAGATGCCAGCCCCCTGGTGCTTGGGGAGGCCCATAGGAAGAGAAAGATTGAAATAAGGGGAGGGCCATAACCATTTATGCGAGGCAGCCTCAATGTACAAGCTGCCAACCCCTGGTGCTTAGGGGAGGCCATAGGAAGAAAGATTGAAATAAGGGAGGGGCCATAACCATTTCGCGGAGGCAGCCTCCGCATGGGATTAGCTCCTGGTGCCCAGGGGAAGCCGTAGGAAGAGAAGAGAGCAGATGGAAATGGGGGAGAGCCAGTATGCTTGTGTTGCTGGCTGAAAATGCCCTCACTTGGGCATCTGCAGCAAGGAGAAGCTGCTGGCCATTGATGGGGAAAAGAACAAGTGGAAGGGTAACAAAAATAAGGTGACTGACCTTGGCTAGTGGAGGCAGCCTCACGCTAGCCGGGTAGTAGAGTGAAAAATAAAAGGAGGTTGGGAAACCATGCCAGTGAGCAATGTTGCATGCGGTGCGGCAGCTGACTGTGCTGCAGTGATTGGTTGAGAGGAGGAGGAAGGCATTGCAGTGTGAGGAGCATCTGAATCTGGGCCGAGGCCCAAACTTGACGGCCTGCTGCGTCTTGAAGCTCGAGGGGAGCCAGTAGAACCTTGATCCTGAAAGACAATGTAATATAAATGAAGTAGGGGAGCTATGAGGAAGATGGGCCTGGGCAGCTGTTGTCAGTAGAGGCATCCTGACATTTAACTAACGGCTACTCTGGACTGAGTGTCTGCTATGGAAGCTAGGAGGCAAACTGAAAGAAAAAAAGAGGTCATTAGAAAACAGGAGGAAAAAGCCTGAAATGTGGCCAGGCCTGAGTTGCAAGCGGAGACAGCCTCCGCAGCCTCTTCCCAGCTGCTGTAGGCGACGGGGAGGGAGTGGGGTTTGTGACTTCCTGAAGAGTCTGTGCAACCTCAGCCTCATGCTAGCATCTGCTATGGGAGGTGGAGGCAACTGACGTCACCATTAAGACTTGTCAACTCGTAAGTACGAAATTTCCAGGAGGACTTGAACACAGCAGAAGATGCTGACGAGCCTGTGCAGCCTGCACAGCTAGCAGAAACAGCCTCAATACCAGCATGTGTTATGGGAGCTGGAGACCACTGAAAAGAAAGGTTAGAAGTAGCAGGAGAAATATGACAACTTTAACATTTAAAAAACGTGATAGAATGAAGAAAAGACACTTTTCCTCTTAACCACACAAAAAGTAGTAAGTATTGAAACAGCCAGCCCAGCCACACATCAGCTGGTAGAGACTTGGAGTGAGGTGCCTAGCAGTATGCACAACGCATGCAAATTAGGTTGCTAGTTGCACTTGTTCAATAATTTTAATGGTTTCTTTATGATACACCTTGGTTGTTAGTTTGCCCCTATAATTGTAAATTATTTAGGCCGGCCTGTTGAACTTTTTTCACCGAAAATCAATTTCCATCTTCTCTGTCTATCTGAGTATAATATGCAATTTAAAATACAGGAAAAATGCTATTGAAAAAGAAATTAATACAGAAAATGTGAGTAATTTCATTGTGTGTTCTATTAACAGTTTTGCGTCATGGTTACAACAATGACATCAACATCCATGATGTTCTCCTGTTATTTAAAAACTTCTAGCAACAAACAACCTACCTTTAGTAAACGTAATTTGCCAAACTTCTTACCTTTGCAACACGGCCTGCTCCGTTAGCGGAAGCAGCCTCGCGCTAGTGACTGCTACAAGCATAATTAATAATAGTATTTATGTATATAGCTACACGAGCTGGAGGCCTGGCTACATGCGGGCTGAGCGCCGGAAGAGCCACGGGTGAAAGTTATTGAGCCGAAGCGGGAAGCGAATGAGGTTTTGCTGCGGTGAGAACTGGGGCACGACCCTGGCTCATTTGAGACCTGCCTTTGCGACCCAGAGCTCGAGAAGAGCCGGGTCTTGTGCGAGACGGTGGTGGTGGTGAGTGAGGCAAGCTCGGGGCTTTGCTCGATGTATTGGCGGACTTGGATTATTTGCAGGGTGAAGAATGTACAGATCCGCTTTGTTTACCCTCCGCGAGAATAATTTGTCTGAATAAATCAGTGTTTGCTTCAGGCTTAAACACTATCCACTTTCCGATCGGATAATATATTTGCATGGCTGAATGATACGGGGATGTCAGGGAAGAAGTTGAGTCTCGCCAGTTTGAGTGGAGGTTCAGCCTCGGCGTTGTGGAGAGCGTGCTCGGCGGCAGTGACTGGTGGAAAAGGAGTGAGCCTAGGGCCTGCAGGTTGCGACTGAGGATACAAAAAATCCCCAGTACAGGTCTCGTCTTTGTACGGAAAAAATTAAGTCTGTGATCTTAAGACCAAAGGAGCAAAACCGAATGCCGGAAAACTGTCGCAGGATAGAGGTAAGTAGGCTGCATTTATATACACGTATTGTGCTAGTTAAGATGGTTAGCTAAACGAGTTGCACCTGTGCCAAATTGGTTGATTATCTGATCGTGCTCCTCCCGAACCTTGTTAATAAAACATCATATATATATATATATATATATATATATATATATATATATATATATATATATATATATATATATATATATATATATATATATATATATATAATACATAATACATCTTTTCCAAATTAAATACGATTTTTTTTCCCCCTTTTTGAGTTACGCATTATAAGTGTAAAATAAACCATATATTACATTAATATATATAGGCCTAAATAAAATATAAACATTAATAAAGTGTAATAAAATAAGTCGTTTAGCTGGCTTCGGTTTTAAATTTGAACATTTTAACCTTCCTAAGATTTGTTAGTCATCAACAGGAACGCAGTTTCACTACAGCAGGTGTGAGGAAAAAAAGAGGAAGAAAGAGAGACTTGTATACACAAACGCTCTCGAATAGATCTAATTTTGACCTTCTGAAATTCCTTCGAGAGTATGGCTACTTAGTCAAATGAAACACTCGCCCAGCATATTTGCATATATAAGCAAAGCAACGTTTCTTAGACATTAATTTAAGTAAGTTCTCTTTTATTGTCTCCCTTAGGAGAAATTTATCATAGGCAACCGGGAGAGCAGATCACACACACACACACACACACACACACACACACACACACACACACACACACACACACACACACAAATACATAAATAATAAAATAAATAAAAATAAAAATAAATACACCATTCCAAAACATACAGGTATAATTCCCACACAATCCTAATAATACACTAACATTGCATGTTGCCCATCACATTACCCTCACCCACACAACAAGTTCAATCACTTATTCAATTTTGGATAGAATTAAAAGGAATCTTAAGTGTATTAATGAGCATGCTACATATTAAGATGATACAATTTTATCAGATCACAGAATAAACAGTGTTTGTAAAATGGGCATTTTACGACATGGCATTGACATTTGTTTTGAATTCTTTGTAGCTCATCAAGCTTGTTAGAAACTGCACATGGGTGGTTCAGTTTATTACTGTTTGGCTATTATTAAGAATAAAAAAATCCTTGAGTACTCGACAGTTTGCAGCTGCTGAATGTGAGATGTTCATCTGCTCTTGTGGATCCCCAGAATCCCCAGAGATGAAATATTCAAATACAACACCCACAAACCAAGAGAGAAACACACAATAAAATGTGATGTGAAACATTGCAATGCACGTTTGCATTACCATAAAATATGAGTGCAGTTTGAATCGGACTAAAAATAACATAAAAAATAATTGTAAAAATTGAGATTTTTCAAATCTGTTT
This sequence comes from Cyprinus carpio, assembly GCF_018340385.1. Lineage (NCBI taxonomy): Eukaryota > Metazoa > Chordata > Actinopteri > Cypriniformes > Cyprinidae > Cyprinus > Cyprinus carpio. The sequence goes on from NW_024879195.1 coordinate 902,791, forward strand.
GAGATATGACTCTTTTCAAAATATTCCAAAGGTGTTCAAAAGCTTTATTTATTAATCTGATTGATTTATAAATTCATCAGAAATCTACAGATGTTTTTACCCTCATACTTTTAGATAAGCAGCAAACACATCAAGATTGAGGTCATGGCTGTTTATTCTTTTACATAATATTCTCACATTTTAGTATGTCCTGAGGGATCTCTACCAATATCACAGTAATATCTACTGAAAATCCAAGATAATGTCATTTGCAGTAAGAGGCTGATATTATATTCAAAAGAGTAAAAAGTCATTTTGAGATATAAGAAGATTTTATTGATATGTGTACATATTTGTCAGTGTTTTCACAAATGTGTGCACAGAGGCAAATTATGTAGTTTCAACATCTCGGAAAGCCTCTATGTTTTTTAGACAAGCGTACAGAAAGACAGGAATAGACAGAGCAAAAGAGAAATAGAGATGACATGGTTATTTTTCTTTTTTGATTTCTAAATACATTAGACTAACATTTAATTACAGTCACAAAACAAACAAGAAACCTTGGGGTCTTCACAAGTTCTTTTAACAAATCATCACTGCTTCACCTGGGAAAAATAGATATTTATAGTTAATAACACATTAAAGACAAAATCCAATCTAAATTGAAGCATGCATAAAACACTAACAACATACAGTAAAAGTTCCAAAAGGCGTCATCTTACTTAAAATTCTCTGCACGATATTTAATAATATTTGTATTACCTTGAAGAGGCTGAGCACAGCACTGTAGGTCAGAGAGAAGAGGAAGAGGAAGATAAATGAGGTGGGCAGGGACCAGAGACTTCTGAACTCATCCTCCTCAAGAACATCTTTATTGCAGTCCAGAGCAAAGCCTGTCTCTGGCTCAGGTGGCTCACCTGAAAAAGAAAACACATGTACAGGACACATATGTATGGTGTGCAACACATATATGAGAACATAACACATACATCCTGAATGTAAAGTCCAGTATTATTAGACTTCTAGTTAGTAACACTTAAGCACATGATGGCTTTATCTACTGCATATGTGTACTCAACAATTCATTTGCACACACAACTGAGTGTACACTGAAGAGACAAACATACAGTTATAGTCCTGTCTGTTGATATTGATAGTGCATTAGAACATACACTTTATTAAAATATGCAAAGGTATATTATTACATTTATGGTATGCTTATCAAGTAACTTACTATTTTCAACTGACATACTAATAATACAAGTGCACATAAAAATATCACATATAACATCTGTATGTTTTATTGATTGAAAAGGCCAATAATTCCTTGTAATTTTTATGGTTATCTTTAGAACTGAATAAGTGGCTTTACTAAAGACAGACAAATAAATAAAAATAAATAAATTATATATATATATATATATATATATATATATATATATAATATATATATATATATATATATATATATATATATAGTATAAATGCTGAGGAAAAAACAAACAAACGGGAGCAGAAAGTGAAGCACACCAAGTTTCTGAATAGAAAAACAATGTGAGAGCTGGACTGAATCATGCAAACACAAATATTTATTGCTTGTAAAACAACACAAAAATGGCATGTTATATTATAGGCTAAGAGCAGTACAGTAAGCACAGAACAAGACATAAAGAAGCTCTATGATAATGTTCTGACAATGTTTTCATGTGACCATATTTACTTACATGCAACATGTAAGTAAATATCAAATTAAACATTAAGTCTTGAGTGTAATTTGACTTTGGTGTTTGAACCATGCAGTAAAGTGATACAGACATAGAGACAGAAATATGCACATAAAACAACATTGAAGACACTTTACAAAATCTGATGAGAGAGCAACAGGACAAAAGCACTGGAACACTGAATAACAGATGAACAATGATAGTTTGGGAATGCTTGCACATTAATCACATGCAACTTCTTTCTGTTTACTTTTGCTTGTTGACACTTGTAATGGAGCATTTATATCTTTCATGTTGGCATGTTTGACTGCACAGGTGATGGTGGTGCTGAGCTTTTCATACTCTTCTTTTGTCATTGTTAGGATGCTGAAAACAGACATGGAGTCGTTTTGATGGATGGGAGCACTGGTTGCGCCCTCTATGTAATGTTTTTCATTAATTATCCACATGATATAGACATCGCTGAGTTTAGGACTAGTGACCTCACACACATGAGTGACACGATCTGTGTCAATACTGTCAGGACTGTAAATGAAAACAGTGGGTTTCTGTCCATCTGAATTGGAGAAAATGATAACAATTCATCAAACAACAGTAATAGTGCAAAAATAGTGAAACAATTATTGTGTACAGAGCCAGTTAAACATCTTACACAGCAAAAAAGCATCCCATAGTGTTTAAGCATTCTTGCATTTTTGCCAGAAAATAAAATAGTCAAATTTTTCAGCATCTACGAATACAGAGTCACAACCTTCAGTTTTAAAAGCTTTAAACTGGTGACTTACCTCCATTAAAATTGATCACCTGTTGGATTTTGTTGTTAGTTTTTTTGTCAGAGAGGGTGCAGGTGACCTTTTCACCATCAAACCATTTCTTTGTATCAACAGTGACATTGTGTTTTCTTATAAACTGTGAAATATCTTCATAAAACTTGACTTCTCCTGGTGTGACAGTTCCATTGCATGACACTGTGGCTTCTTCCACTACATCCTTTGTATCTCCAGAAACAACAGCTTCCAAGACAACTTTCCCTTTTACAAATAGTTCTTTTTGAATTGGTGGCTTCAGTGTCAGTGCAAATTTAGCTACAAGGGAGTAAGAAAGTAGATATGATTTAATATAGCCTAATTGGATTTATGTATATGTCTGTAAATCATACACTGGGATCAATTTGAAGGAATGCATCTTTGTGTGAATTTCAAATTGAAGGGAGAGAGTCAATTAGAAAAGGCAAACCAACATGATGACTTACCTTTGAAGTTTGCTTTCTCAATAATCAGTACTCCCTGGTGTGTGACCTCACAAATATAGTCAATATTTGAAGTCCAAGTTTCACTGCTGACTTTATAAAGACTGTATGCTGTGTAAAGACCTTCAGTATTCACTCTGTACTCAAGTTTTGATTTCCGGATTTTGCCATCCTTTTCTTTCAATTGTACAGTGAGGTTCCTGGGGTAGAAATTCTCAACAACACACATCACAGATGAACTTTTCTGAGTTATTACAGGAACCACACTCAGGGTTGGTTTTTGTGGACTCACTGTAATTAAAACAATATATGTTTATATACTCTGAAACTATCTGGAGGACAACTGAAATTTTTGTTTATCATTACCTTTTCTGAATGGTGTGATGATGTTGCCTTCTTGGTGCCGTGCTTCACAAGTTATATTGTTTTGATTAAATTTCTCTTTGGTAATATTCAAAAGACTGACTTTAAAAGTCTTAACTCCATTTTGTACTGTAGGGTATTCCATGAAATCATTCAGGTCCTTTCCATTATCCTTCCATTTGAAATCAAGAGAAGCGAACAAATAAACTCAAAACCCAAAACACACAAAAACAAAAACCACTAAATCCGAGGACGATTCACACTGAGACATTGTGAACACATCTGGTTTTTTCTTGAGATCTAAATAAGGGAACAAAACACATACAGCAAAACCACAAGCTATTACAAACTGGCATTACTGAACAAAATTTTTTTGACAAGAATCTCATCTTAACATGTTTAATAATTGTCTATACTCTTCTTAATTTTGTAATTTCATCTGAATATCAACATCTGTAAAATTTTGCCATTCAAAACAGTTTTAATCTATTCTTTTTTTGTTTTGTTTTTTGTCTCTCGAATATATATATATATATATATATATATATATATATATATATATATATATATATATATATATATATATATATATATATGTTATTGATTAGGCGTTTGTGGGCACATCTTAACAGAATTCATGAGGATGTTATTTACTTAATAAGACATACTGTTTCAAGTAAAAAGATAAAAAATAAACTTTACTAGTGTTAGTCATTTTTAATTTAATACTTAACAGAATTCATGAGGATGTTATTTACTTAATAAGACATACATTTTAGCCATCTTTGCTAGGCTTGAGTAAACTGAGTTCAATAATTGAGTAAAATAATAAAATATGAAAAAAATATGAATACATAGTTTTGCTGTGTAGTTAGTTATAGAATAAACTGACCTGTCATATGAATCTCTTTTACTGGGATTCTGCTTTGTCTGTCAGGTTATTAAATTGTTCAAATAATTGACAAAACACAATATTAAATAGAATAGATTTTATGTTGTGTTTTATATTAATGACACGTTTGAATAAATACATTTATTTCCCATAATAACACTTTGGTCGATTTTTGAGAATTTTAAATAAGAGCATTATATAGCACCTTGTACTTTGAACTCTGGAATCGTATGAAAAAATAAATACATTTGTAACTGTAATTATGTATTATATAGCAGCTTTAAGCAGTTTTAATATTTGAAAACGTCTAATATTTTAAAAACCGAATACAAAACAAAAGAATGAAAGAAATAATTAACATCAAAACAACAATTCTACTTCTTTCTGGGTTCCGCAGCTTCACAGATTTATTACAACAAATAATTTATCAACAACTACTTTAATCCAAAGCAGATATACAGCTATACAATATTATACAATTATGCAGTCTTAAATTTTCTAGTGAAATTACAAAACATTTGGCAACAACTCAAAGTATCAAGATTCTTCGCAATAGAAAACTCTTAAGATATAATAATAATAATAACACATGTGACATTTTGTCTTATTTTACGACACAACTGTCCTTGCAATTAATAATAAAATCTTACTGTTTGTTACGTGACTTTGGTGCCGCTTCCCCAGTAGTCATAATAAGCCCAGTTACACGATATTATTTTAATGTTACAACGCAGTATAAAAATGCAAGACTCAGACTGTTAAATGACCTGTAGCTGATTTGTTGTTTTATCTGGATGCGTGTACACATCAAATTATTTAAAATTTAATTATTCATAATTAGCTAATGCGAATCTTTGTGTTTCCAGAAAAACTCTAAAGACATGTCCCGACTTTAATCGCCCTAATCGCAGAGTAGATCGCCATTTAAATGTTGCTTAAATTTAAACATTTTGACAAATTACCTGTCACAATTGTTCGTACTTAAAACAGATTTTGTTTAGAAGGTTTTTCTTACCTGACGAGACAGTGACCATGGTTCCTTTCCCCCAGTAGTCAAAAGCATTGTCACACTGACAGTTTTAGCCATGGATATTGTACAAAAAATTGCTATTATGTACGCACTTATTACAATAAACCACAAATTCAACTATCCTAACCCACAAATTCAACTATTTTTCCTTTTAATTGAGTCTAACTTTCATTCTTGTAAAACTGACAAGCGGTACGTACATTTAGTTTTGCCATTATATTGCCATTACACCTGTCAACGTTTATGAAAGATTTAAATTTGAATTCTTACCAGATGTCACTGTGACCGACGTGCCTTTCCCCCAGTAGTCAAAGGCAGCGTAGTCACAGTGATACTTTTCATTTCTTTAGCGCACAAAAACACTAACGTTATCAGCAAACCCAGCTACAATCCTAATTATTTCATAATTAAATGCAACACTGTGCATTTTTTTTCTTTCTAATTTTCGTTTAGTGGACTAAAAATCTGTTACTAAACATGCCCTTTTTTGTCTCTAACTAAACAAAAAACTAACGACTCACCTGATGGTACAGTCACCATTGTTCCCTTTCCCCAGTAGTCAAAGGCACCGTCACAACGAGATAAGAGCCATACCATAACCCTAATAGTATATTTACTTATTTACTTAATAGTATATTGTCTTACCGCAGCCCTCCGTTATCAAAGCGACTAGTTTTGAGATATTTTAGTACGCACTTCCTTTAATCTGAGAGTTTTACTCGATATTGTTTACGATTACCGACGTCCCCTTTCCACTATTAGCAAAGACAAAAATTGTAAATATGACTGCATGTTATTTTGTGTCAAGACCACTTACCTGATCTTCAAAATTGTATAAAACTGAAATAACAGAAAGTATCGACAATATCTTACCTGAGGAAACGGTGACTTTGGTTCCTTTCCCCCAGTAGTCGAAGTAGTAGACACAGTGACTGGTGCCTTTGAGTTAGTAACCAAAAACCCACAAGAAGAATGTTCATGTGATCAAACCTCAAAGCGAACATTTTCTTCATTCATTCTTTTAAATGGATTCAGTGAAAACATCTCTTCAGCATGCAAAAGTGAAACCATTTTTAGGCTATAATAAACTTAATCAAACCCTTCCTGCATCTGCCCCTATAATAATAATAAATAATAAAAAAACAACAACTTTGAGATACTCTCAAGTTTTACATCATTGATATTGTCATTCATTCATTCATTCATTCATTCAGTCATACATACATAGGCCTTCATACATACAAACAATCAACTTGCTTCTGGTCCTCGAAATATTTTTTTTTATTATTATTTAAAAGAGACTGAAATAGCAAACAAGGATTTTTTTTTTTTTACTTTTAGCAACACCTTGTAGGATGCAACCAACAAATGCACTGACCAGCGTTTTTATGGGAAATCCGCTTAACAGTTGAAAGGATCCTACAACAAAGATATCTCTTTCTTCAGTGGACATTCAAACTGATGTTTTATTGTGAAAGTGAAAGTGAAGTGACATTCAAAAAGTGACACATACTCAGAATTTGTGTTCTGCATTTAACCCATCCAAAGTGCACACAGCAGTGAACACACACACTGTGAACACACACCCGGAGCAGTGGGCAGCCATTTATGCTGTGGCGCCCGGGGAGCAGTTGGGTGTTGATTGCTCAAGAGCACCTCAGTGAGTTGGTATTGCCGGCCCAAGACTCGAACCCACAACCTTAGTGTTAGGAGTCAAACTCTCTAACCATGACTTCCCCCATTGTGAATATGATACTGGACTGAAGAATAAATGCTGTATCAGATGCAGGTGTCACTCACTCAGTTCATCTCTCTCTCATAATACATAATACAATAAGCTGTTCTCTTTTGCACAGCTGCACTGTAAATATACATCAATATAAAATAAAGAAAAAAAAATTCACAAAAGTGGTTGCTAGAATGACACATGACTCTAAAATAATGCAATATTCATTCATAAAACAACAGGAGATGTACCATAAAACCCAAATGTACATAACTGATAACAAAACTTTTAAGGAACATGATTATTTAAACAAAATAAATTCAAATTTTTAGTGTCACGCAGGGAATTCTTAGAATATCAGTTTGCAGTTTTTGACAGTTTTTAATGATATATTGATTTTACTTCTAAAAACTATACAATTAACAGCATTTTGCTGTAAAATTATATGAAATGTCTGGTTAGATCTTTTACAATTTATTATAATAGCATGGAAACTGTTAACCTATATATTCAAAAAATTTTATAAAGTTTTTACAATATTTTACATTTAGAATTACACTAATTTTTACAGTGTACCAATAGCATGTTTAGGCAACATGCAAACCACGGGGGTCCCACGGGGGAATGGGACTGCCATTGATGGGATTTCCCTAAGCACAGCTTCTTGCTTAGTGCCCTCAAAACTCTAAACATGCCCCTGATGGCGACTCGTTTGATATTGCTCATAGATATGCTATGTTCTTGCATGTGTGCCATTGCCATCTAATTCTGAAAAGATCACAAAACGATTACATCTAAAATCATACTAAATCAGACTATGCATATAAAGTTTTATACTAATTAAGTAAATATTAAATGTTTGATGCAAAATATATAAAATAACAAGGCTATTGTTAAACACCAAATGTCAGAGCACATCTAGAGAAGAAAAGCATAGGGTTATTTTAACAGTTCAATCAAGAGCACAAAGGTTTGATTCTGACAGTATCACCAGGAAACACCTGGCGCTTGTTGGTTGGAAGCATCTATCGATCTGTTAAAACTGTTTTACATAAACAGCCATTTCAGTTTCACTTGAGCTCATATGACACAGAATAAAGATAAAGCATCATGATATAAGAATATAAATAGAACAATCTCCTCATTTACTGCAACTAAACTTTGTGTGTCTGTGTGTGATGTTTCTAATAGTGTCATTGTGAATGAATTTCGGTATAGCAAAGGTTTAAGTGAAACTGTTGTTTGACAGGAAATAACATGATGGTATTATTAGGGAAAGATGCATCAGAATACACACACTAAATGCAATAATATTCAAAACATGCAACAAATTACACAGAATTGTCACAGTGTACAAAAAAAGTGAATCTTCATATCATAGTCAGGTTTCCCCCTTAACATTGTTGTGCATTATTGTCATTTAATATTTATTATAAAAGCCCTAATTTTACTTTTGTGTGTGTGTAAAATATAAAAACTGCAAAATGGTTACATACGATGGCAGTGTGTGTCACGCTGTAGAGTAGTCTATATGGGCAGGTAATAAATAGAGAATTTAATAGTCTCTTTTTGAATATTTTACTGTATGAAGTCTTGAGGTGAAAATGATGATAGAGAAAAATCTATTTGATTGCACATGATGGATTTACTGATCATTAATTTACAGATCCTTCTGAGCTTTTTGTAATGGGTTGAAATACTGTGCCCCAGTTAGACACAGAGAGACAGTTCATAACAAAAACAAAGACCCTGTTATCAGAGCACACACATTTATCTAACTTCTCAAAGAAAAATATAGTTTCAAATTTAAAACTAAATGAATGAACGAATTAATGAATGAATACTATAATTAATATTGGCTTATCTTTTGAAAATAAAACAAAATACACTACCTAGCCAAAGAAAAGACAAACATTAAAAAAAAACAAAAAAAAAATTAAACCCCAAAATGAAAATTATGTCATTTATGACTCACCCTAATGTCGTTCCAAACCCGTGAGATAAGTATAAGATATTTTAGATTTAGTCCGAGAGCTTTCTGTTCCTCCATTGAGAATGTATGTACGGTATACTGTCCACGTTCAGAAAGGTAATAAAAACATCTTCAAAGTAGTCCATAGGACATCAGAGGTCGGTTAGAATTTTTTTGAAGCATCAAAAATACATTTTGGTCCAAAAAATATCAAAAACTACGACTTTATTCAGCATTGACTTCTCTCCGGGTCTGTTATGAGCGCCAGCGTTCACAGCACTGAAGTTTAGTGATATCCTGTTCATTTTGAACGAATCACTCGATGTAACCGGATCTTCTTGAACCAGTTCACAAATTGAACTGAATCGTTTGAAACGGTTCGCGTCAACAATAAGCATTAATCCACAAATGACTTAAGCTGTTAACTTATCTGGCTCGGCTCGTGTTCATTTCAGTCAGTGTACCGTTTGAGTAAAATGAATTACCCGGGATATTGGTTTATTTGAACTCAGAGGAAGTGTCAGCCATGTTAAAAAAGTTAACAGCTTAAGTCATTTGTGGATTAATGCTTATTGTTGACGCCAACCGTTTCAAAACGATTCAGTTCGATTTGGTGAACTGGTTCAAGAAGATCCGTTACATCGAAAGTGATTCGCTCGCGAACCGGATATCACTAAACTGCAGTGTTGTGAACGCTTCATAACAGACCCGGAGAGAAGTCAATGCTGAATAAAGTCGTAGTTTTTTGATATTTTTGACCAAAATGTATTTTCTATGCTTCAAAAAATTCTAACGGACCCTCTGATGTCACATGGACTACTTTGAAGATGTTTTTATTACCTTTCTGGACGGGACAGTATACCGTATATACATTCTCAATGGAGGGACAGAAAGCTCTCGGACTAAATCTAAAATATCTTATACTGTGTTCCGAAGATGAACGGAGGTCTTACGGGTTTGGAACGACATGAGGGTGAGTCATTAATGACATAATTTTCATTTTTGGGTGAACTATCCCTTTAAGATTTTAAGGTTTCAATTATTTTTGCAGTGATTGATATGTTTCTGGCATGTTGTATGTTTAGCAACAATTCTCTTAACCCTAACTGTAGCTTTTTATTTCTCAGACAACCATGATGGAAGACATATGTATGTACTTATTCCAGGATGACAATGATAAGATTCATCAGGCTAAAACTGTGAAAGAGTGATTCAGGGAGCATGAGAAATCATTTTCATACATGAACTGGTCACCACAGAGCCCTGATCTTAACATTATTGAAAGCTTTAGGATGTGGTGGAGTAGAAAAATAACACAATCTAAACATTTTAACATGTTAACATTCAACAGTTTAACAGTTAACATGACTGAATTATGTTGGGATAACTTAAACATGTACTCTTTATTTATTAAAACTGCATAAAGTTCAATGGTTGCTGTAAAATTATATGAAATGTCTGATTAGATCTTTTACAATTTATTATAATAGCATGGAAACTGTTAACCTATATATAATCATTTTTTTCCATAACGTTTTTACAATATTTTACATTTAAAATGACACTAATTTTTACAGTGTACCAATTTTTTACAATTGGTAAAGTTCAATGGTTAGGTTTTAAGTGAAGCTATTGTTTGACAGGAAAAGTGATGATGGAGTATTAGGAAAAGATGCATTAAAATACACACAATAAATGCAAAAACATTCACAATATGCAGAAAATTTCACAGAATTGTCTCTTCATATCATAGTCAGGTTTCCCCCTTAATGTTGTTGTACATTATTGTCATTTAATATCTATTATAAAGCCCTTATTTTACTCTGTGTGTGTGTGTTTGTGTGTGTAAGATATAAAAACTGCATAATGGCTACAGATGAGGGGAATTTGGGTCATACTTTAGTGTAGTCTATATGGTCATGTAATAAATACAGATTTTAATAAGCTCTTTTTGATTATTTTACTGTATGAAAATCTATTTTTTCTGCACATTATAAATTCACTATTGCGATAAATAATTTACAGATGCTTGTGAGCTTTTTGCAATGGGTTGAAATACTGTGCTCCAGCCCCCGTATCCACAGACAGACAGTCCATAACAAAAAACAAAGACCCTGGAATCAGAGCACACACATTTATCTGACTTTTTGATCAGTAACTTTAGGATCACTACATTTTCACACTGATTATTCAGTGCCACTATTTAGTAATATGCCTAAAAAAGCAAGTTTATAATTTCAATATTAAAATATAATTTCAAAATGAAAACAAAGAAACAAAGAAATAAGTAAAACACATACATACAGAAAAATATTCTAAACCATAAATAATATTCTGCACTTTAAATGTTTGTTGAGGACCGCTTTAAGAATTTGGTTTTAGTACTTTTATCTGACTGAAAAATACTGCTCTATTGAAAATGCTTAAACAATACACTTACAATCAACTTACATACATTTATGTTTGAGATGAGGACATAATTATATTGTGCAAAGTCTAAAGCAAAATTCAGTGTGGCCATCAAAATATTATATGATTTGATCGCATTGCACGATATTGTTCAAATACACTGCCTGGCCAAAGAAAACTCGTCGCTTGGATTTAAAGCAAATACTTAAGATTTTAGGATTGAATTATTTTTGCAGTAGTTCATATGTTTCTGGCATGTTGTATGTTTGGCAACAATTCTCTAAACCCTAACTGATACAGAGTGTAGCTTTTTATTTCTCAGACAACCATGTTGGAAGATGTACCCATGTACATATTCCAGTATGACAATGACAAGTTCATGTTAATGTTCATCAGGCTCAAACTGTGAAAGAGTGATTCAGGAAGCATGAGAAATCATTTTCATACATTAATTGGTGTCACGTTCTCAGTCACCAGCCCTCTCACCAGCTCAGTCACCAGCCCGGCACTCATTTCCCAGCAGCCTGTCTGGTTCAAACCTGCACCCTGTCCTTAATCAGCACACCTGTTACTGATCACCTTATTTCCCCATGCTATATAAACAGTCACCAGTCACATCACAATTTTCTGGTCTCGTTGCAGTTTCTCCAGTTCTCCAGCCTGTCTACTCATCTGAAATACTTACCTGGATTCCCCTACCTGCCCTCCTGCCTTCGGCAGTTCATTTGTCCTCACATCCTTATGCCTGCTAGCGAAAAGGAACCCAATTACCATGAGAAGTCATTTGAACTCTTTATGATATCTGGACACTTGGACATAATATACATAATTCCCCATTGGATCTTTCCGTTGACTATCCTGCTAAAGCAAGACTGTCTAAGCTTAATCCCTTTAACCTTTAAGTTAATATGAATATCAATTCCCAACCTTAACCTACCCACCTCAGTTTGCTTCTGCATTCCCTGGACTGCTGGGGATGACCTCACTTAAATCGAGGGCTTTTGGATAGGGCTTGACGACGGGATCCAGCTTGCTGTGCCCATGGCCGATTCGTGTTGGACGCTGGAGTCCTATATCACCCTCTGGATAGTTGAATCAACATTCACCGTAGGTGAAGTGGCCGCTGACCTTAAGTCGTCACCCATCATGGCCACTAGTAGCAAGTCATCACCACCCATTGCTGCTGGTCCTACGTCCTCGCCCATCAAGTCTGCTGATCCCAAGTTATCACCTGTCATGGCCGCCGACAAAGAACCTTCTCAGAAACTAACCACTGTCCATCGATCTCATTCTTATATGACTGCCTCTCTAGAGATCGTTTCAGTTTGTCCTTTCACTCCGGAATCAACTTCTGTCTGTAAACCTGACCCTAAGCTCATTCAAGTCCCGTTGGCAGTTCCTGAACCTGATCCAATCCCTATGTTTGCTCTGAAAGTCTGTTCAGTTTCCCCCAGTCACCTGTCTAAGAAGGTAACTTCTCTCACCTTTTCCCGACCAAAAGCGGCTGTTTCTAACACAGCGGAACTGGTGTCAAAAGTAGTGTATTCACCCATCATATTTGTTAAATCAGCACTAAAGAGTATTATCAACCCAAGAAATAAGGTGAAGCTGAACACCAAGGACCACTCTCTATACTCCCTCACTCAGAATGGTCGGTCAATGGTGGACTTTGTGTTAGAGTACAGGGAGCTAGCCAAAACTTCCTCACTGGCAGATTCAGAGCTAATAGCCTTGTTTCTAGGTGATTTAGACAATCTGTGGTCCTCCAGAATGCCCAAGAATCTTCTCAAGTGCTCACTCATAGAGTGGCTGTATTATGCCCTACAGCCGAGTTGATCCACTCCATCTGGTCTTTTGCCACAGTCATCACCAATAACGTCTGCTAATCATCAGATATCACACATTATGGCTGTTGTTCCGGAAGTACCACCTGTTAAGGCCACCAGTACAGAGTCTGTGTTCAAAATGGCCTCCATCCCAGAGCCTTTCTCAGTGTCTAGTCCAACCCGTGAGTTTTTTTCAGTCCCAGAATCCAGAAATGAGCTCGCTCCAGTGTCGGCTCCAGCCCCAGAGCTCGCTCCAGTGTCGGCTCCAGCCCCAGAGCTCGCTCCAGTGTCGGCACCTCACAAGCACTGTGCTGTGCATACCCCAAATTTTGCCCAAGACCACGCCAATACCACTCCAGTGCCTTCCAGAGTTCACTCCAGTGTCAGCCCAGACCCCAGAGTTTGCTCCAGTGTTGGCCAAGACCACGCCTTTTCCCCTCGATCCAGAAGAGGAAACTAGGGGTGAGGAGAAGGGTGTTGGCCCAGGCCCCAGAGTTTGCTCTAGTGTCAGCCCAGCCCCAGAGCAAAGCCCAAGAAGGGCTCCCGATCCCCTGTCAAACCCAAGCAGCACTCCTGATCCCCATTCAAACCCAGGATGGGCTCCTGCTCCCGAGTTAAGCTCAGGATGGGCTCCTGTACCCGAGTTAAGCCCACTGAGGGCTCCTGATCCCAAGTTAAACCCATGGAGGGTTCCTGATCCTCAGTCAGGCCCAAAGAGGGCTTCTTTTGCCGAGTTTGGCCCAGAGCAGGCTTCAGTCTCCGACCAAGGTCCAGTACAGGCCCCAGCCATTGAGCAGTGTCCAGAACACATTTCAACCCTCGACCACAGTCCGGTGTTGGCTTCAGCCCCTGACGAAGGTGTTTTTTTATACTTTGTTTACACCACACAGAGAGGAGCTTACAAGGCCCTCCCCCTCCTCCACCTCGGTGCCTCAGACCACATCACTGTCATGCTAATGCCTGCATACAGACCGCTCGTTAAAGTCGCCAAACCAGTTCACAAACAAATTCAGGAGGGTAATGGCCGGGAAGGGTCATCAGAGGCTCTTCAAGACTGTTTTGACACCACTGACTGGAATATATTTAAGCAAGCTGCCACATACAACAACACCACAGACCTCCAAGAGTACTCCGAGACGGTCACTGTCTACATCAACAAGTGTATTGATGATGTAACAGTCACAAAAAACACCACTACCCACCACCAAAAACAAAATCTGTATAACACAGGAGATCTACAAAATACTCAAGAAGAAAAAAAACGCTGCCTTCAGAGCTGGAGATGAGGTGGGCCTGAGGACAGCTAGGGCCAACCTATCCACCACATCAGAAAGGCTAAAAGACAGTACTCCAGGAGGATAGCCCATCATTTCAGCAACAGCAGAGACACTTGGAGCCTGTGGCAGGGGATACAGACCATTACGGACTACAAGACCCCACCGCCGACCTGTGACAGCAACATCTCACTGCTAAACTAGCTGAACGGCTTCTTTGCTCGCTTTGAGGAACAAAACAGCACCACTGCACAGAAGACTCCACCTCCTCCTAGTGACCAATTGATGACGCTGACCCCAGACAGTGTGAGGAGATCCTTCAGCAGGATCAATGCACGCAAAGCTCCGGACCTGGGCGTGTACTGAGAGACTGTGCAGCAGAACTCACTGATGTCTTCACAGACATTTTCAACATCTCGTTTAGTCAGGCTGTTGTCCCCAAATGCTTCAAAGCTACCACCATCATTCCAGTCCCGAAGAAGTAGTCTCCATCCTGCTTCAATGACTACTGTCCAGTTGCACTTACTCCTATTCTCATGAAGTGCTTTGAACGGCTAGTCATGCACCATATCAAGTCTGCCCTCCCCCCCTCCCTGGACCCCTTTCCAGGTTGCTTACCAGTCCAACCGCTCAAACGATGACGCCATCGCAACTACCCTCCACTCAGCACTCACACATCGAGAGAAAAAAGACTTATACGTCAGAATGCTGTTCATAGACTTCAATTCACACATTCAACACAATCATACCTCAACAGCTCATTTACAAACTGGTCCAGCTGGGGATCAACACTTCACTGTGCAACTGGCATTTGGACTTTCTGACTGGAAGACCTCAGGCAGTATGGGTGGAAAAGACGAAGGAGATTGTTACTGACTTCAGGGGAGTGCACACTCAACATGCTCAACATGTTCCTCTGACCATCAACGGGTGGTGCAGTGACAACAATCACTCTCTGAATGTGGAGAAGACAAAGGAGATTGTTGTTGACTTCAGGAGAGTGCACACTCAACATGTTCCTCTGACCATCAAGGGTGCGACTGTGGAGAGAGTGAGCAGCACCAAGATCCTGGGTGTGCACATCACAGAGGACCCCAGCACCTGGCCAAGAAAGCACAGCAGCATCTCTGCTTCCTCCGCAAACTGTGAAGAGTTAGAGCCCCGGCCCCAGTGTTCGAATTGAGGGGGGGCTGGGGGGGGCTGGGGGGGGTCAGGACCCCCATAGCAGCAAGCAAGGGACCCCCATAAGGCCCAAAAAAAATGAAAACAATATTTGACATAGTTTTTCATTAAAACTAAAATAGAAACAATATTTGACATATTCCCATAAAAAACTATTATCGAAGTATTGTGATGCCGCTCCCATAAAAAGCTACTTCAAATTAGATGTAATGTCTGAAAATACGCTCAAGTGCTTACACGCCTGTTTTCTGAAGGAATTTACAGACTGGCGTGTGCGACGCCGCGTGTGTGACTGGCTGGCAGAGTGATCCTTCCTCATTATTTTACCTCAATGCATGACGGTAAGATAATATTTATTTGTTTTATGATTGTTTGGTACACCTAATTTACTGCTAATGAATAAGTGTTTATCTTAGAATCGGACAGTTACTTTTATTATAATCTTGGTCTGTCAATAGTTGTTGTTTTTTTTTTATCTTATGACGCTAGCTCACTATCGGATTGTTAGTTGTAATTAGCCATCTAACGTAATTCTGAGAAAAAAGCTTGCATTGCACCCATTCTGAATTAAACAAATAATTTTAAATCTAGTAACCTTAATTTTGTTAATTTAATTAAGGAAATTATTACTGATGAAAATGTTCATCAGGTGAAGGCTTTTTTGTGTCAACGATGTCAAAGCAGGGTTGCTAACTCTCACAAATTGTGCGTGAGACACACATGCATTGATTATTACGCCCAAGACAAACATGCAGATCAACCGTTTTTGTTATGAATTGTATCCTATTTTCCGTTATTATGTATAGCCTAATACAATTAGTGTAGTATTTAAGGTTAAATGGAGAAAAGGGTTTTAAATTCAATGCAAAGAGGCAAATTAAAAAGTCATTTTGTGGCCAGAAAAATTATAATTTCCATTTGCAATGCCATTGTTTACACACTCTAATAAATATACATGTATCTAGTCTAGTTGCTCAAAAGAGTATTGCAGGTCATAACTGCTTACTTATTTTTAGGTTTTGCATTTGAATAAATATTTAGACATGATCAAACACTAGATTTTAAAATGATACATTTTAAAAAGATACGCGTATAAGCACACACAAGTGAATATTAATTAATGCAAGAAAATACTGAATTTAACCCAAGAAAAGTAAGTACAGTAGGCCTATTCATGTGGATTGATAGGTGAATCAAGAGATCGAAATTGATTAATGGTCATCAGCATCGTAATCGTCATTATCAAATTCTTTCTATTTTTTTTCCCTCTTGTAGAAACACTGTTGTGACAAAACATATATTTAATGTAGTCTCTCATTCACCACTATAAGTTTACCCAACTATGAAAACTTCCGCTAGAAAATATGAAAGGGTTATATAACTAGATTCAGGATAAATTTTTTTAATGAAATAAAATGCCTACATGTGCACTGTTCAAAGTATATAGATTTTTATTTAATTTTACATATAGTAAATGCTCAGCTGCAAAAACATGTTCTGAAACACACAAAGTAAATGAAATTCACAAGTAAAGTAAATGAAATTATATTATTATATGAAATAAATAAATACAAATGTATATAATTTTTTAATTTTTTTTGGGTGGTGTGGGGTGGGGGGCCAAGAGCTTTGACACAATTCGAACACTGGTTGCACATTATATATGTACTATTGTGATCATTAATTTACAGATGCTTCTGACCTTTTTGTAATGGGTTGAAATACTGTGCCCCCGTAGTACACAGAGAGACAGTTCATAACAAAAACAAAGACCCTGTTATCAGAGCACACGCATTTATCTGACTTTAGGATCAGTGATCGCTACATTTTCATATTGACTTCTCAATGCAGCTATTTAGTAATATGCCTAGAATAGCAAGTTTAAAAAATGTGGGTATACATTCAAAATTAATAATTATAATAATAGTAATAATAACAACAAAAACAACAATAATAATAATAAACAACTATTCTAAACCGTAGTAAATATTCTGCTCTATAAATGTTTGTTGAGGAATGTTTTTAGAAGTCAGTTTTAGTACTTTTAACTGACTGAAAAAAAAAAAAACTGCTCTATTGAAAATACTAAAACACTATACTTACAATCAGCTTACATTCATGTTTGAAATGCGTATTGCACAAAGTCTTAGCGAAATTCAGCATGGTCATAAAAATGTATATGATATGATCACATTACAAGAACTTGTTCAAATACACTGCTTGGCCAAAGAAAAGTCGGCATTTGGATTTAAAGCAAACACTTAGATTTTAGGATTTTATTATTTTTGCAGTGATGATTATGTTTCTGGCATATTGTATAGAAACAATTCTCTTAACACTAACTGATACAGAGTGTAGCTTTTTTATTTCTCAGACAACCATGTTGGAAGACGTAGCCTACCCATGTACATATTCCAGTATGACAAGATTCATCAGGCTCAAACTGTGAAAGAGTGATTCAGAGAGAGAGGTTTGACTCTCCCAATGACAATGATAATTCATTCAGAGCACGCAATATTTAAAATACATCTGATTAAACTATGTGAATGCATAATGTAAACCCAAACAAATTATGTGGAACCAGGGTCCATAATTCAACTGAGCAAAAGTCCAACAAAAATATCCATGTTTTATTGGGGTTTATGAAGTGAAATGTTTCACTGTGGCCACTCCATGCACAGTGTGTCAGGGTTTGGCAAGGGAGGACCCAACTGCAGAATTAACAGGGAGAACAGTTTATTAACAAGAGAGAGAACACAAACAGATGAGGCAGGAAGACAGTCCACACAATAGGGCAGGGCACACGACAGGAGAACAGGCTGGTCGGAAGGAGGTAGTTCCAGACTCTGTGGCAAAGGAGACCTGGTAGCAACTCAAGGAACCACAGGTTTGACTCTGTTGATGGGAACTCTTGAAGCACCAGAATGTCTGTCAGGTCAGAAGAACCAGCGACCAGGGAGGACTCAGGAAACAGGGCAGGAACCAACACAACTGACATTCAAAGACAATACAACAGGAGAGACAAGAGCGACAGATCAAAAGTAAACTTGCAAACCAATGCCTAGGGTTAAAATAAAAACTAAACCACAAAGACTGGAACTAGCAGGGAACAAACAAAAACAAAAAGTGGAACTAGACAAGATGCAATATTCTGAAGAAAGAGTTCTAACAAGACTAAATATGCAAACAAGAGACTGTACACAAGGCACACACAAAACGAACCAGCGAAGACAAGAGGGAAATGAGCCCAATATAAAGGGAGCAGAGCACACAAGGAACAGGTGAACAGGTGAAATTGGAAAGACAAGGACTAAACAAGGGGGCGTGGTGATTGAAAAATCGAGGAGGTAGGACAAGAGGAGCACACGGCCAACATAAACAAAAGACACAACCATGTGCTCAGGCACAATATAAACAGAGACACATTAAACAAAGACAGGACAGACAAGACTGTCAGGGCAGGATCCTGACAGTACCCCCCCCTCCAAAGGCGCCTCCAGGCGTCCATCCTGGGTGGGGTGCAAATGGGGGCACAGGGGTTGGTAAGGGGGCCAAAATGGTACCGACTGGGGGGCGGGTGGAAGGGACCCATGGAAGTCCAAGCCTGTCAGGAAACACAGGGGTGGGAGGGGAGGGCAGAAAATGTTCCAGGGGAATGGCTTAGGACTGACCAGGGTGGTACCTGCTTAGGGAAACCTTGGAGACCGGGACAGACAGCGGGGTGGGATAAGGGGTGGGGACATAGTTGGTGGCACCTCTACCAACACATTTCACTGGCGAAGGTCTCCTACTGAACTTAACATTATGGGCAAACTCCAGGATATTCTTGGTAGGCAAGACATGACTAGCAAGGGATTCTGAGGTGGCTTCAATGAGAAGTTCAGGGCTCTCGGGAAGGACCTCCTTGGCCGGGAACAGGGACAGTTTTCGAAGGTACAGCATGAGAGATAAGGTTACTTTCTGTGGGCTTTACATGACTGACAAGACTTTCAGGGTTGGCCTCTAAGGATGTGACAAAACTGACAAGAACTGCTTCTGTAGCAGGAGCAGAGTCTGGAGTGGGCTCTGGGGCTATAACAGGGATGCCCTTAGGGGCCTCTGGACCAAGTTCAAATATTGACTCTGGACAGTCATTGGGACCTGATGAAGTGCCCTCCTGGGCTGCAGGAATAGGCTCAGGAACCAACTCTTGACTGCCCCTGGAGGCTGACAAACTGCCGTCTGGGGCTATGAAAATTGACCCGGAAACTGGCTCTTGACTGCCCTCGGGGGCTGCTAAAACTGCTCTCCAGAGCTGGAACTGGCTCAAAGACAGTCTCAGGAACACCCTCTGGGACTTCTGAACTGCCCTCTGGGGCCACAGGAACAGACTCCGGGACAGATTCTTGAATGACTGATGCTGACGCCTGACTGCCCTCTGTGGCTGCAGGAACTGGGTCTTCAGGAATGAACTCCTGGACTGGTACCGAAGCTGACTCTGAAACAGACTTTGGATTGAACTGGGATGAAGCAGACTCTAGACCTAGAGACAACACTAGAATCTGGTCAGGGGCTCGAGCAGATTCTGGAGGCTCCAGGGCGAAAGCATATTCAGTGCCTGTGGGGGCTGATGGCTTGAGAATGGCCACAAAAAAACAGACCAGCACAGGACTGACCTTGAGAATGGCCTCCATGGTAGTGTCAGGAGTGGACTGCTCAGGCCTGACATGAGTGAAGGTGACAGAGAGAGAGGGCAGCTCAGGACTGACATCTGTAACCATGGCAGGAAAAAAAAAACATACTGCTCAGAACCTGCCTCCATGGCCATAACAGGAGCAGCAGGCGACGGAGATCATCCAGGGTAAGTATATGAGGGGTCTCTGAGCAAAGGGTTCTAGCCCTCCTGGCACGGGACCTCCTACACTTACGCCTCCCAGGGCAGGGCGTTGTCGGCATGCTCACTTCTTGAGTTACTTGAACTGACATAAACACAGGATTATCCAAACTGGACATGACTGGCTTTGACTTAACTGGAAAAGACTTGACAGACACCGGAACAGAGGTTGACTGGGAAACTTCTCAAAGCTACCTTGACTGCTTCAGAGGGCTTCATTGACTCAGAAGCAGGAGCTGGCACTGAACTGCTCTCAGAGGCTGGAGCCGGCACGGAGGACTCAATGGCAGATACAGCGGACTTGGGCCGCCCCGCTTCCTTCTGTCCCTTCGTTTCTCAGTGGGAGTCAGAAGATGATTGTGGACTTGACTCGAAGAGGGAAGGAGGGCAGGTTGGTGGTCACTACTGATATCATCTGGAGGATTAAGGATCTGCCAGTCCTAAGCGGTGATGCACATAATTAGAGAAGTCCCAGAAATTCAAAACATGCAGTTGCTCCATCTCCCATCGAGGTAAGGGGTCATCCAGAGTGAGGTTGAAGGCCTCCTTTCAGGGCGGCATCATCATATTCAAGGCCCCTAGCCATGGTCCAAAAGAATTGGGCATAGGACCGTGGTTCCTGGTCCTGCTGGACGAAGCTGATGCCAGTGCCTGTTGGCGCCAATCTCCCCTCCACAGTGGCAGGTGGAACAATCTTAATACTCATTCCTGCTGGGTCCTAGAGTGGCTGGTTCGTTCTGTCAGGGTTTGGCAAGGGAGGACCCAACTGCAGAATTAACAGGGAGAACAGTTTATTAACAAGAGAGAGAGAACACAACCAGATGAGGCAGGAAGACAGTCCATACAATAGGGCAGGGCACACGACAGGAGAACAGGCTGGTCGGAAGGAGGTAGTTCCAGACTCTGTGGCAAAGGAGACCTGGTAGCAACTCAAGGAACCACAGGTTTGACTCTGTTGATGGGAACTCTTGAAGCACCAGAATGTCTGTCAGGTCAGAAGAACCAGCGACCAGGGGAGGACTCAGGAAACAGGGCAGGAACCAACACAACTGACATTCAAAGACAATACAACAGGAGAGACAAGAGCTTACAGATCAAAAGTAAACTTGCAAACCAATGCCTAGGGTTAAAATAAAAACTAAACCACAAAGACTGGAACTAGACTATAGACAGGAACAAACAAAAACAAGAGTGAACTAGACAAGATGCAATATTCTGACGAAAGAGTTCTAACAAGACTAAATATGCAAACAAGAGACTGTACAAAAAAACCAGCCAAGACCCAAACCAGCGAAGACAAGAGGGAAATGAGCCCAATATAAAGGGAGCAGAGCACACAAGGAACAGGTGAACAGGTGAAATTGGAAAGACAAGGACTAAACAAGGGGGCGTGGTGATTGAAAACGAGGAGGTAGGACAAGAGGAGCACACGGCCAACATAAACAAAGACACAACCATGTGCTCAGGCACAATATAAACAGAGACACATTAAACAAAGACAGGACAGACAAGACTGTCAGGGCAGGATCCTGACACAGTGATACATGCTTCCTCAAAAACTCCGCACGCAACAGGCTTTACACACAGCAGCACATTTTCCTTTCTGCTGCAGGTTCTTTCACATTATTTAAATTCATAGTTTAGCTGTGTAATGTCATACATTTATGTAGCCAATGTTATGCAGTTGGACCATTACAGATTAAAACGCTAACCAGTTTTAGACCGGGACTTAAGTTTTTGTTATAGCTTTTATCACCGTGGCCGCTGTATTGCACAGTGGTCCGAACAACAGCAAATACATGACACATATGTTTCATTCATAGACTGATAGAGAGTTTTCAATATTCTTTCAAATTGAAATGTTAATATAGGCACAGTCAACTATAATAGATTCTATATTTACCATACAAGGAATAAACATCACAGAATTACTGAATTATATTGAACATTTCGATCCATACTCTGAAATACACTTTAGGCCTATATTTAATAATAGCGTAAATAATGGCCCCTAAATGTCATACTGCTAATAAAGCTAGGCTGAGCTTAACTAAACCTTCTTAAGCCTGTAAAGGTTTTTAAGCTGTATACCTTATCGTTAATACATGTTTCCCGAAATGTTCTTAGTTAAGTATACCTTCTGTAAATCATACTTTCGTAAGCTTGGTCTGGTCCACTCTAGTTATACCTTATCGCTGTTTACAGTTCACAGTTCATCACATCTCAGTCTTTACGAATATGATTCTTAAGTTTTAATGCACCCAGTAGTGTTTTCATGCAAATAATTAAATTGTCGTTAGACTAATGGTTGTTATTATAGTCTACTAGCCAAAGGTAGCCTATGTCAGCTTGCAAACCATTAGGCAGTAAAGGCTTGTGAGTTTATTTAAAGGGAATGATGTGGTGGTGGGGAGTTTGGTCAAACTATGCAATAGAGCTGCAAAATCAAAGACAAATCAAAGACTGCGCCGTCCGCGGAACCATTTAGTATTTGTACACTACCATCAACCCTGCTTGTAGAGTAAATTAAGAAACTGTGGAAAATATATTATGATCATATACACGAGCCTTAAAAGACCAGTGAAGACATACCGCCAGTTGGATTTAGTTTGCAATTTGGATTATTTTAATACGATCCCTTTAGTCCTTTTAAATGCAATTTAAGCTATTTCTGAAGTATTTCTTGTTGGAAAGCACTCTCACCAAAAGGTTTGCTGTAGGCGCTTTTTTTCTTTTCTTTTTTTCTTTATATTTTATTTTATTTTATTTTTTTGTTAAAAGCTGTCAAATTAATAAGCAATGTCTCATGTAGGTTTTTTCCCCGCTTATATTTTATGTGGTGACCACTGGGAGGTGCTCTGGGAATATGTTTTTCTTTCTAGTTTTCCATGCATGGATTTCACTCGGGCCGGATCTAGGCCGAAACTGCTTGCTGTCTGGGTGACGTATGTTGCAAAGCAAAAGTAAAACTTATAAACAAGTTTGTTGCTCTAACAGGAAAGAGTTCCGTATCTTTATTTAAAATCAACACTTCTTTTATAAAGAACACAGCGCTTTCTCACATTACGCACTGAAGCACCCCCTGCGTAGAGTGAATAATCGATTCTCGAGCCATTGATTTTAACCAATTCAGCACCACTGCGATGGACAGCACCTGATAATGTCTCACGTAAGAAGGTATACCTCACCCAGACAGCAACATAGTGTTGGCCCAGATCCGGCCCGTGTGGAATCTATGCGGGCAGGTTTGGGCCGGATCTGGGCCAACACTGGTTGCTGTCTGGGTAAGCAGCCTCCTAAGGTATAGTTCAGGGAACACGGCTATAACAGGTACACCTTTAGTTAAAGCATAGGCTACCTTTAGAGTCTTCGTAGAGTGCTAAGAAACAGCGTTATCGGGAAACCCAGCCCTAGTCAGTAGCTATGCTTGTAGAGTGAGAAATATATTGTTCTATTAAAACAACAACAACACAATTTTCGTTATCTTTGCTGGGAATATTTCAACGTCCTCTTTTTGATTTCGTGAACTAGATATTTCATTTAGTCTCAGGTCTCAAAGAGTTTATGTACAGGTGTAAATCAGTGTGGCCGTAGTTATAGCACAGTAGTGTTAAGCCGGACAATAACTAATGCTCTACTTCTGGTGTTTATAAAGCAGAGTAAGAGAGAAATGTCAGACTTTCCCAGACAGCAAGCAGTTTCGGCCCAGATCCGGCCCGAAACTGCTTGCTTTCTGGGCTGGGTTTCAAGAAATTATTGTAAAGGTGATTCAAACAACAAATAATCCCTCATGCAGAAAAGCATATATTGAGCTTTTATGGAGCATCAAAATAATAAATGAAAATAAAGGTTGTACTTACGAAGACCAATTTCTAGCCAATTTTTCCACGATTTTTTTATACTTTATTAAATGACATTAATATTCCAGAAACTCTTGATTCTCAAGAAGAATCATTGCTGAGAAATGCATTTCAGACGGTTCGATATTCCGAAACTTAAATATCGAAATCGCATCAAAAGTGTATTAGTAGGCTCCTGGGGAAGACAGAGCAAGACGCTTCGGGGTGACCTTGGCTTTCAGCTCCGCCTACTGGCGCGTGACGGTACTGGACTTTTAGCATTGAAATCACTTCAATCTATATTGAAATGTGTGTCTCCTGTCAGTGGCAGCTGTCATTTTGTCTGTACATACATTTGTAAGTGATTGATTGATTTATTAATTGAATAGTTTGCTTATAATTTAATCTAGCTATTTTATTTAATGCCGTTTAGCTTTGAATGTCGATCTATCCATTCTCTATAAGGAGCATCTTGTGCCTGTAGATTTGTATTTGATTCATCTTAAGTTCTATTCAGTGCTTGCCATGTTTGGTTAATTTAGTATTACTACTCAAAATAAACAAACAAATAAATAAATAGACTAAATAAATAAATTTGAGCAAAGATTAAACATGATCATGAGAATTTGAATTAAAGCAAATGTGATAAAAATCCCCTTATTTGAAATGTAAACATCAACATCACTCCCTAAAATTAAAATCAATCAAATCCAACACCCTTCATCCAGCACACTCACATCATAGACTAAGTTACATCATAGTTATAGGAGTTTCCCCCAGCATTCATAGTGATGAGTCGTTCATTTTGAAGGAAGCTTTTGTTTCAGGAGACCTACGTTTTCTTTTAATCAGTAACAACACAATACACAGAAGCCCATATCATACAAGAACTGGATAACCTACATTTAAAATAGCCTACAGTGTATCCTAAATCAATTCATTAGTTGAGTCAGTAGATCTCAAAACTTTTATATTCATTTCTGAAAAAAAAAAAAAAAAACAGAAGTTGTATGCATTGTGCAGTTTAGTACTGGCTTTAAATATTAGCTTTTAGTTAGTTCGTTTTTGGTTCGTTTTGTTTATGATAAGGATTTATGCACTCTCAGAAAGTACATCTTATTTAAGGTGCACATTAGTAAATTAAAGGAACATAATACTACCTCACGTGTATATGTTAGTATTATTAATGGTAGGCTACATTTTTGTACCCCTCTGTCTTAAAATTTTTTTTTTTTTTTTTTTTTTTTTTGCACCGGTGACAGTTTTTCTACCTTTTTACTAAGAGTGTGCTGCTGTCACGTGACGTGTGTAACGCAGTCAGCAGATCCGGCCCGAGTGAAATCCATGCGGGCCAGATGTGGGCCGGATCTGGACCGAAACTGCTTGCTGTCTGGGGAGGTGAAAGAATCATTTCTCTTTCTGTTTGGAGCCAACATGCGCCTGCCACATGACAACAAGAACAAAAGTCCAAGTCGAGTGGTGTACTAATGCTTTCTGTTTCTCAGTTTATCTATTAAGGCTGTATTATTACGATTTCATAGGGACTTATCTGACTTATATAATTTTGTTTCGATATTAGATAGGGTCCGAGACAAGGCTAAAACAATCAAATCTTCACACAAAATGCATTTCGGCTTCGCTTGAGGACTCGTGACTGTAAAAGACATCAGTGTAAATAGTTTTCACCACTGGAGGGCGCAAGGGTCAGCAAGATGCAAAACAAGTAGGCTACGTTTATAACCTTGCATGAAGTGCATTTGGAGGACTGCTTTTTAGCGCCATATGCACTCAGGAACTGAGAATCTATTAAAAAAAAAAAACATTTTATTATTTTTTTACGATTTACATTACCCAACACTTATTATTTTTAAGACTTACATTACCCATACCATTTATCAACTTTTTAGTAGGCTAAAAGTTAAGAAAAGTAGTGTCCTTTTTTAATAACTGTTTTTATTCATAGTGATTGCAATAAAGTTAGTGTGTCTATATATATAACAAAGTATATATTTCATCTTTTCCAAATTAAAAACTTAAAAAAATAAAAAAAACATTTTTACATTTTTGAATCATGCATTATAAGTGTAATATAAACCACGTTTAGCATTAATAAATATAAATAAAATATAATCATTAATAAAGTGTAATAAAATAAGTCGTTGCTGGCTTCGGTTTTAAATTTGAACATTTTAACCTTCCTAAGATTTGTTAGTCATCAACAGGAACGCAGTTTCACTACAGCAGGTGTGAGGAAAAAAAGAGGAAGAAAGAGAGACCTGAATAAACAGACGCTCTCGAATAGATCTAATTTTGACCTTCTGAAATTCCTTCGAGAGTATGGCTACTTAGTCAAATGAAACACTCGCCCAGCATATTTGCATATATCAGCAAAGCAACGTTTCTTAGACATTAAAATGAGTTTTATTGCAACACGCCGAATTCTCTTTTTAGGGGCATAATTTTTGGATAGACCACAAAATGTAATTAAAGTGAATCTTAAGTGTATTAATGAGCATGCAACATATTAAGAGGATGCTGTTACATTTGTATCAGATCACAGAATAAACAGGGTTTGTAAAATGGTCATTTTACAGGACAATTTGTTTTAAATTCTTTGTAGCTCATCAAGCTTGTTAGAAACTGCACATGGGTGGTTCAGTTTATTACTGTTTGGCTATTATTAAGAATAAAAAAATCCATGAGTGCTCGACAGTTTGCAGCTGCTGAATGTGAGATGTTCATCTGCTCTTGTGGATCCCCAGAATCCCCAGAGATGAAATATTCAAATACAACACCCGCAAACCGAGAGAGAAACACACAGTAAAATGTGATGTAAAACATTGCAATGCACGTTTACATTACCATAAAATATGAGTGCAGTTTGAATCAGTCTTAAAAGAACATAAAAATAATAGTAAAAATTTCAGATTGTTTGAGATATGGCTCTCTTCAAAATATTCCAAAGGTGTTCAAAAGCTTTATTTATTAATCTGATTGATTTATCAATTTATCAGAAATCTACAGATGTTTTTACCCTCATACTTTTAGATAAGCAGCAAACACATCAAGATTGAGGTCATTGCTGTTTATTCTTTTACATAATATTCTCACATTTTAGTATGTCCTGAGGTATCTCTACCAATATCACAGTAATATCTACTGAAAATCCAAGATAATGTCATTTGCAGTAAGAGGCTGATATAATATTCAAAAGAGTCAAATCTCATTTTGACAGAGGTATAATAAGACTTTATTGATATGTGTACATATGTGTCAGTGTCTTCACAAATATGAAAGTGAAAAGTGAAAGTGAAAGTGACGTGACATTCAGCCAAGTATGGTGACCCATACTCAGAATTCGTGCTCTGCATTTAACCCATCCGAAGTGCACACACACAGAGCAGTGAACACACACACACACTGTGAACACACACCGAGCAGTGGGCAGCCATTATGCTGCGGCGCCCGGGGAGCAGTTGGGGGTTCGGTGCCTTGCTCAAGGGCACCTAAGTCATGGTATTGAAATATGTGCACAGAGGCAAATTATGTAGTTTCCACATCTCAGAAAGCGTCTATGTTTTTCAGACAAGCGTACAGAAATACAGGAATAGACAGAGCAAAAGAGAAATAGAGATGACATGGTTATTTTTCTTTTTTGATTTCTAAATACATTAGACTAACATTTATTTACATTTAATATGCACAATATTTAATAATATTTGTATTGTCTTGAAGAAGCTGGGCACAGCACTGTAGGTCAGAGAGAAGAGGAAGAGGAAGATGAATGAGGTGGCAGTGGACCAGAGACTTCTGAACTCATCCTCCTCAAGAACATCTTTATTGCAGTCCAGAGCAAAGCCTGTCTCTAGATCAGGTGGCTCATCTGAAAAAGAAAACACATGTACAGGACACATATAATTATGGTAAGCACATGGTGCAACACATACTGTAAATGAGAACATAAATCATACATCCTGAATGTAAAGTCCAGTATTATTAGACTTCTAGTTAGTAACACTTAAGCACATGAAGGCTTCATGTACAGCATATGTGTACTCACACATTCATTTGCACACACAACTGAGTGTACACTGAAGAGACAAACATACAGTTATAGTTCTGAATGTTAGACATTGATTATGCATTAGAACATTCACTTTATAAAAATACACAAATGTATATTATTACATTTATGGTATGCTTATCAAGTAACTTACTATTTTCAACTGACATACTAATAATACAAGTGCACATAAAAATATCACATATAACATCTGTATGTTCTATTGATTGAAAAGGCCAATAATTCCTTGTAATTTTGATGTTTATCTTTAGAACTGAATAAGTGGCTTTACTAGAGACAGAGACCAAAAAAAAAAAAAAAAAAAAAAATAATATAATATAATAAATACTGAAAAAAAAAAAAAAATGGGAGCAGAAAGTGAAGCACACCAAGTTTCTGAATAGAAAAACAATGTGAGAGCTGGACTAAATCATGCAAACACAAATATTTATTGCTTGTAAAACAACACAAAAATGGTATGTTATATTATAGGCTAACAGCAGTACAGTAAGCACAGAACAAGACATAAAGAAGATCTATGATATTATTCTGACAATATTATCATGTGACCATATTTACTTACATGCAACATGTAAGTAAATATCAAATTAAACATTTAGTCTTGAGTGTAATTTGACTTTGGTGTTTGAACCATGCAGTAAAGTGATACAGACAGAGAGACAGAAATATGCACATAAAACAACATTGAAGATACTTTACAAAATCTGATGAGAGAGCAACAGGACAAAAGCACTGGAACACTGAATAACAGATGAACAATGATAGTTTGGGAATGCTGGCACATTAATCACATACATTTTCTGGCTGTTTACTTTGACTTCTTGATGCTTGTAATGGAGCTCTTCTATTGTCCATGTTGGCGTGAATGACTGCACAGCTGATGACATTGCTATATTCTTCTTTTGTTATTGTTAGGATACTGAGAACAGACGTGGAGTCCTTTTGATGGATGGGAGCACTGGTTGTGCCCTCTATGTAAGGCTGATCACCCACTTTGCACATTACTTAGACATCGCAGAGTTTAGGGCTGGTGACCTCACACACGAGAGATATGATCTGTGACGTTACTGTCAGGTTTGTAAATGGTAACAGTGGGCTTATTTCCATCTGAATTGGAGGACGAAGTAATAAAGGTTCATTGAACAAATCGAAAAATCACACAATAATGAATAACAATAGTGAATCAAAAGTAATCTTTTTGACAGAAAGAATTACAAATGTGCTTGAAGGCAATATATATATATATATATATATATATATATATATATATATATATATATATATATATATATATATATATATTTTTTTTTTGCCAGGCAATTACATTATAAGCATCTACTGTATCATAAATGCACATAGAGCCACAAAGTTGATTATTTGAAAGTTTTACACTGACTTACCTCCTTTTTGAAAACGGATCTCCTGGTTGATGTCTCTGTTATTATTTGTGTCACGGATGGTGCAGATGACCATTTCACCATCAAACCATTTCTTTGTATTAATGATGATATTGTGAATTCTTTTAAATTGTGAAGTGTCAGTAGAAAATTCAACATTTCCTGTTGTGATATTCTCTTTGGGCACATATTCATCCTTCACTTTACATGATACTGAAGTATCTTGCACTGTATTTTTTTATAACAGCTTGCAAGACAATTAGTATTAACAAATAGTTCTTTCTGAATTGGTGGCTTTATTGTCAGTGACAATTTAGCTACAAGGGAGAAAGAAAGTAAATATTACTTAATATGTAAATTTGGTGTCATCTGTGATATAAATATCTAATATTTTATTATGTATTAACAATTACATCCAGTGAAACTGTGGAGGACATCCGATATATTTTGCAAACTTATGTACACTTATGTACACATATGCAAGGTGATCTGGCAATGGAGCTAGCAACAGACTACTGCTCTAGTAGTTGAGTTTGAACTGGAAAGCTTCATTTGATGTGTTATTGGAATGTGTAGATGATATCAAGAGGTGGATGACAAATATTATTTTGCAGCTAAATGAGGATAAAACAGAGGTTTTAATTCTCGGTTGTCCGGCAGATTCCTCTCCTGCTCTGAAAGCACAGTTAGGTCCTCTCTCAAAAAAATGTATGCAAACAAATCAAAAACCTTGGAGTGATCTTTGACTCTTCACTATTCTTTGATAAACAAATTAGTGCGGTTATTAGAGGAAGCTTTTTCCATTTAAGATCTATCGCAAAGTTGAAGAATATTCTTTCAAGCAAAGACTTAGAAGTTGCAATTCATGCTTTTGTAACATCACGATTAGATTATTGCAACTCTCTTTATTGTAGTATCGATTACAAATTGTTCAAAATGCAGCTGCAAGACTTTTGACTGGGTCTAGAAAGAGGGATCATATTTCTCTTTTTTTGGCATCCCTTCACTGGCTTCCCATTAAGTTTCGAGTTGATTTTAAGATCCTTATGTTTGTTTATAAGGCGTTGTCTGGCTGTGCACCAAGGTATATTTGTGATCTTATTGAGCCATACTGTCCTGCTAGGTCACTTAGATCTTCAAATCGCTTGCTTTTAAATGTGTCACGAAGTTGCTACAAATTAAAGGGTGATCGGGCCTTTTCTGTGGCTGGGCCCAAGCTTTGGAATGCTCTCCCTTATCATGTGAGGTCTGCTCCTTCATTGGACATTTTTAAATCTACTCTGAAAACACATTTTTATTCTTTAGCTTTTGGAAATTTGTAATTGTTGTTTTTTATAGTGTAGTCCTGAACTATGTACAGCACTTTGGATCAATTTTTATTGTGTTAAATGTGCTTTATAAATAAAGGTTGTTGTTGTTGTTGAACTGCAATGTTAAATGTTGCATATTTGTATGTAAATAGTTTTATATATATATATATATATATATATATATATATATATATATACACATATATATTGGTTTATACAGTGGGGTGGGGGTCTCATATGTCATTGCATTCCCTGGCATAGGCTCAGAAATTAAGTATTTCCAAATCCAACAGCATAAACAATAGAAAGACGCATGAAGTAACTAATGTAAAATGTAGGATTTGAATCTTCACATTTGTAAGGATTTTGAGGATCCAAATCGCTTTTTCTAACGCGCAGATGGCTGATTTTGGTATAGTCTCCATCCTGTCCAAACGCTGGATACTGCACGAAATCACTCAACTCCTTCTTAGTATAATGCATCCATTTAAAAGGAAGTCCGCAGGTGAGAAACCTCTTGCCATGCAGCCGACAGTGAGGAACCCATCAGAATCAGAAGTAAACTGGGACATGGCAAAGATTGACTTTGGCGCAGATTTTTGAGCTGTAGAGATAACGCATCTTTCTCAGACAATACATAGAACAATTCAGGCCTATTAGAGAAAGAGCTAGACTACATCTCGAATGACTGAATGGATGAATGAATGAATAATATAAAATATAACAAAATTAAACTAAAATGAAATAAATTATAAATTAATATATAATAAAATAAAACAATATGACTGAGTTTAACTGGTTTTACACAAGAAAATAAGACACCGCGGAGTATCTTCACTTTGCGTCAAAGTCCTGACCATCCTGCTAACTTTGCAGAAATGATCATCTTAGTATGTTATGCCGCAAACAAGCTTCTTAACAAATATATAGGCCTACGTATGCTACTACATGGATATAAAATATTGATTTGAAATTATGGAGACCGAAGAGACAGAACACGAGCACAGCTATTTTGAAACAGGTCAGCCCTGGATAGCCTAACTGTTATTTTAGTAGCCTATTAGACGCTGATTGACCAATTAGAATAAAGTATTTCGATGAGCGCATAATAAAACCCACAAACTAGGTAAAACACTTCTTTCTCTTGAATGCGGTAATTAATAAAGTGTTATCTAAACTAATTTATCACTGGAATTTTTGACTGCAGATTTACTCACATTAATAGTCATGAAGGTCTTTGAGGGACTGGTAAAGAACTACATTTGCTCTTTCATCCCGAATACTTTAGACCCTCTTCAGTTGCAGTTCGCCCCAATAGATCTACTGAAGATGCCATCTCTCATGTCCTGCACTCTTCTCTCACACACATTGACGGCAACAGCGGGAACTATGTGAGGCTGCTATTTATCGACTATAGCTCAGCTTTCAATACTATAGTCCCCATCAAGCTTGCTTCTACACTCATAGACCTCGGTCTAAACTCTTCACTCTGCGGAGACTGGATTCCAGAGACTTCCATACGGGCAGACCTCAAGTGGTCAAAGTAGGCCAGTTCATCTCCCAGCTCCATCACCCTAAACGTAGGAGCTCCACAGGGCTGGGTCCTGAGTCCCCCTGCTCTACTCTCTCTACACACGCTGACTGTCTTCCCACAGCTCCACATCAATTATCAAATTTATTGATGATACTGTGGTTCTGGGCCTCATTTCCAACATTAATGAGACCAGCGATACTTGGATGAGGTGAGAAAGTTACATCATGGTGCCAGGACAATTGTCTCTCTCTGAATGTGAGCAAAACTAAAGAGCTGATTGTTGACTTCAGGAAAAGAAAGCAGCAGCCCTATACTCCTCTTATGATCAGCGGGACCCCTGTGGAGAGGGTGAGCAGCTTCAAGTACCTTAGTGTAAACATCTCCAAGGACCTGACTTGGATTATCCACATTCAAACACAGGTTAATAAAGCCAGGCAAAGACTATACCATCTGCGACATCTGAGGAAAGTCAGGGTCTCACCACCAATCCTGAAAACTTTCTATTCAGGGACCATAGAAAGTGTACTGACTCAGTGTTTATCAGTGTGGTATATGGGAACAGCTCCAGTCAAGACTGCAAAGCCCTGCAGAGAGTCATGCGCTTAGCTGAGTGCATCTCAGGGTCTACTCTTCCCTTGCTGCAGGACATATGCCTCAAATGCTGCAAAAGCAGAGCTGTTAAAATCATCAAGGACTCCAACCACCCTAGTAACTGTCTTTTCACTTTGCTGCCATCTGGTAAGCGCTTATCAGTAAGACTGATGGCAAAAACTGAGAGACTTAGGAGGAGTTTCTTCCCCCAGGCCATCAGACTCCTAAACTCAAAACCAGCCTCCTAACATCTACATGTCTCCACTTAATAATCACTTAATCAGTAAGATATTCATCATTCCCTACCTCATATTGACAGTGTCACAACCTGTTTGCACATTCGCCTTTTGTACATTCCTCTGTATCTTAATATTTAAGACTACAGTATAATGCACATATGCACATTCGCCTCTTGTACATTCCTGTGTATCTTAATATTTAAGACTAAAGTATACTTTCATGCACATTTTATTTTCTATTCTATATTTAACTCTACAATATACATTTTTTTATATTTTATTCTTATATTTTTATTGTTTACTTTTATTTCATTCTTTCATACCTATATTTATGTATATTTTCCTCTGTGTTGTATTCTTTAATAATTGCACTCTCCATGGAGCGGACCTGACTCACATTTCACTGCTGGTTATATATTCTCTATATAATCATGTATGTCACGAATAAAAATCTTGAATCTTTTCAGTTTGTTTCAAATTAATCACTATACATAACCTATGAAATATAAGTTAAAACAAACAAATTGAAAACAATGCCAACTTTTTGAGAATTTGAAATAAGAGCACTATATAGCAGTTTGTAACCATGGAATCATTTGAAAAAGTGATAATTAAATCAATTAATTGCAAACATTTGTTATATAGCCTATTGGTTGTTTATCGACCAAAGACCTACGCCGTTGTTTTATTCATTTATTTACTTTATTCATTATTTAAAAAAGCTTAATTATATTTTAATAACACAGGATTCAATCTATTATCTAAAAAATATAACGCGTAGGCCTAATGGCTGTATCAGTGTAGAAAAACAGTGCATCCTTGTGCCGCGGATGATACAGAAGAGCATATGCAGTATACGGTGATATGGAGAGACACAGAGGAGACTGTTGACAAAGGAATTATTGAATAAAGTCATTATTTTTTTTATTTCGCTTACAAAAAGTGTTCTCGTTGCTTCATAACATTACTGTTGAAGTACTGATGGCAGATGGAGTATTCTGACGATGTCTTTCATACTTTTTTGGGCCTTGACAGTGTTAATTACTTGGCAGTCTATGGGACAGTCACATGCCTCCCGGTTTTCATTCCAAAATATCATAAATTGTGTTCCGAAGACAAACAAAGCTTTTACGGGTTTGGAACGACATGGGGGTAAGTGATTAATGACAAAATAAAGCACTGCCATTTTTTCTAGTAATGCATTTATTAAAAGTAAATATTAACATCAAATCTAAAGGTGTGTTCTCTACTGATTACAAAACACAATCAGCTGTAGTTTTTTACAAATATGCTAATGAAAATATGTTTATTGCAATTTTACAAAAGGGAGTTTTCTTTTATATATTGTGTATATCTAAACAAAATAAAAATTGTTATCCAACACCTGCAATAACCCATGAGAAAAAAATAATTGCCCCTTTAAACTTAAAATCTGTTTGTGCCACCTTTAGCAGCAAGAACTGCAAACAAACTTTTCTGATAACTGTATATACACACACACACACACATATATATATATGTGTGTGTGTGTGTGCGTGTGTGTGTGTGCGTGTGTGTACATTGTGGGGAATTTCCATAGACTTCTTTTACTTTTATACTGATCAAACTATAATTTCTATCCCCTAGCCTTACCCCTTACAGAAAACATGTCTGCATTGTTACACTTTCAGATAAACATCATTTACATAATTTACTTTTTTTTTTTCTTTTTTTTTTAGGTTTTACTACCTTTTTTGGAGACATTTGGTCACAATAGCATAAACAAGTATGTGTGTGTGTGTGTGTGTGTGTGTGTGTGTGTGTGTGTGTGTGTATGTTTGCTAGAATGTCATTGCATTTTATCTACACTACATATTTGCTGCGCTTGCATCATAGGATAAAAAATGTAAGAAGTTTGAATCTATGCTTAAAAAGCTCCTGTCTCAACATCTCCACAGGCCTCTTCCTTTGTGGCTGGTGATGTTGCTCTGGACCACCATGTCAACAATGCAAAATTTTGGACATTTACAGTAAATAACAGAAGATGTCCCAGAAGGACTACAAATCTGTACTGTCAACAATCAAAGTACAACACTTTATAAAGGTTTTGAGATAGTAACCCCTTCCCCCAGCTTATGTAAAGGAGGCCATGATTTTTTACATGGTCAATAAGGGTAATTCTGATTTCACTGGAAATTCATCTATACCTTCTACCACTCCTTCCACCCTGTTGTTCACTTCCTCTCTGTCCATGTCTTCTTACAGTTTCTCCTCTTGCTCTTTCCACTACACCAATGCCCTCCTCTCTGCTCCTCTCTTCTCCCTTTCCTTATCCCCTCTTCTTTTCTCACATCTCCCTCTCTGTTCACCTATTTCTACCTGTTCCAATCTTCTTCTTCTCTCACTACACCCCTTTCTCTACCCACTCCACCACCTTATAGACTCACATCTCTTTCTTTACCCCCCTCATTTTTTTATTTGTATTTATTTTACTTTTATTTATATATTACTATTATTATTATTAATTTGCATATTCCTTCTTGTTCTTTGTAAATGTTCCCTTTTATTATTACTCTAAAGCCATTGTGCATTTCCTTTGTTGAGTATATGATTAATTGAATAGTTATCAGTTTAGGGCTATGTTCATATACTATACTATGTTCATTTGATTAAATGACAAATTACAGAGTTTTGTTTGTTGTGTTTGGACAAATGGTACATAAATGTTTGTGATCTGTGTAAAATTTTTTTTTTTTTTTCAGATATTTTAAAGTATTGGTTGGTAGTATTAACTATTGTGAAAACGTTTGAGAGTTTTGTGCACATTGTTTTGAGAAAATTATTTGCATGATTTGTAATTTGTATGAAATGAATGAAAACATACAGTCTGTTTAGGACAGTTACAAAGTTTTCAGATCACTGTGTTAACTGTTTTGAGAACAGTGACCTGAGTTTGGAGAAATGTGTCAAATCAATTGAGAAAACTGTAAAAGTGTAACTGTGGATCCTATCCAGTCTCTTTCAATCAGTATCCCACATACAGTAATGTGTAAATCTGTACTTTTTAAATATGGCATACATAAGAAGTGCAGCCTTCTGCATTTCAATACAGCAATTGTCATCCAAAATGTTGGCATAGTTTACATCAGGTAATACTTACAGTGTGCACTGTTATATTGACAACATAACTATGACATATATTGACATGACATATATTGACATGAACATGACATATATTGACAAGCATTTTTGACTATCTTGTTTGTGAACAATGACACTAGGACTTTTTATTCTGATGGCACTGATAAGTTCATTGACAAATATTTTTGAGAGATGAGCTAAAGATTTTGAGTAAGGCTTTTGCAGGTAATCCATTGTTTTGAGAAATGCACATAATTATTTGCAACTATTAAGGATGATTCGAGAAGTGCCACAAAGTGACTGAGAAAAACTGTAAAGTTTGAGTGTTTTGAAGGTAATACAGTAGAAAAACAAGTACTCAAGGTGGTTGCTAGGGTGTTGCTATGTGGTTGCTAGGGTACCCGGTTGGTTGTGAGCATGTTATTATGTAGTTGCTATGGAGCCCAGGTAGGTAGGCCTTTCCTTTAGAAGCTGGAGAACCACTTAAGATTTCAAAAGGAAGATTCACAGTTTGTGGCCACCATCAAAAAAAACTCTCAGGTGACTTATCCAAATTGTCTATAAAATTATTTGTTTAATTAGTTTTATTTGTTTATGTTTGTGTAGATTCAAGGTAAAGATGAAAAATAAGGAAGTCTGGGAATGACTGAAGAAGACAGCAGTAAGGAAAGGAAGTTATCATCAGAATGTAAGTTTCTGATACGAATGTAAATTACTCTAGTCTTCAGTGTCACATGATCTTCAGAAATCATTCTAATATGGTGATTTGCTGTTCGAGAAATATTTCTGATTATTATCAATGTTGAAAACAGTTGTGCTGCACAATATTTTTGTCTACACTACAGTTCAAAAGGTTGGAGTGACTACGATTTTTTTTTCTTAAGGAAGACATTGAAGTGGTAGAAAAGACTTAATTTTTAATTATAATTTTACAAAATATTTTTTTTTTTATGTTTTTTTTGAACTTTGTATTCATATAATAATCATGAAGGAAAAATTCAAGATTTCTAGAAATATTAAGTAGCACAACTGTTTCCAAACACGAATAATGTGATTATTTCAAAAAATCAAGAGTAAGGACTTACCTGATGTATCATTCATATGCGATCATGAGCACATGCATGCTTTAGTCAGAAGCGGCAATAATGCGATTAGGTGCATGTAAAATGCACTGATTGATAATAATCCAGCAATGTTTCTCGAGTAGCAAATCAGTATATTACATAAGATCATGTGACGCTGAAGACAAGATGCAAAGGCTACTGAAAAATTCATCTTTGCCTACTTAGGAATGAAATACATTTTAATGTGTATTCAAAAAAGAGAGTATGAAACTGTTGTTTTACATTTTACAAATATTTTACAATATTACTGTTTTGTACTGTGATTGTGATCAGAGCAATGCTTGGTGAGCCAGAAGAGACTTCTCTCGAAAACATAAAAAAAGTTTGGAAATTGGTTGTGTACATAACATAACTTTGCCATGTGTTAAAATGAAACAATAAAGCCTGACTACGTAATGTGTGTTGTTAAAAGATTCCAGTTTGCAGAAATCTGAGTGTCTGACTCACACTAGAGGAACTCTTTACTGAAGAAGATCAAGTGCTGAAAAGGAGCCTTGTTCTGCAGCAAAAACACCATCAACCTCCATGTGAAGTGTCATCCTCTGTCTTCCCTCAAGAAGAGCCTGTCTTCAGCTGCTGGGGTAAGAAAGACACTCTTCCTCTTCTCTATCGGCTGTCCAGCACCTAACTCTGCCCGTCTGAAAGAGTCTTCTCCACAGTCAGTAATCAGAGATCATAGATTCTCCTGAGGAAGTCAACACGCTCATTTTCTTTAAAACTGTTTATGTTTATGGGGTGGGACAAATAATGCAGGAGAGATGCTAGAAATCTCCATATTGTTCATTTTTCATA
Organism: Cyprinus carpio; assembly: GCF_018340385.1. Taxonomy (NCBI): domain Eukaryota; kingdom Metazoa; phylum Chordata; class Actinopteri; order Cypriniformes; family Cyprinidae; genus Cyprinus; species Cyprinus carpio. The sequence continues at coordinate 941,320 of NW_024879195.1, forward strand.
TCTTTACTCTTTATGATTTTTTTTTTCTTCTGAGAAGCTCAAGAATTATGGTTCTTTGGTAATTGCAATATTGTTTAGGTTTATCTTCTGATAGTGAAAAAAGTGATGACATGCAAGAAAAAAAATTAATAAATTGTGCACCTGATTTACTAATTTGTTCCCTCGATGTACTAAAACGTGCACACGATTACTATTACATTTCCTCAATTTGCTAAATCGTCCGCACAATTTACTAATTCATTCTCTCTATTTATAAATTGTGTACATGATTTAGCAAATCGAAGAAAAAATAATCATCGATGCGCCGCGATTAACTTCTACTTTTCTGCATGCATTAAAGCATCACCACCATACATTTTGTACCAGGTGCCTCATATCGGCGCTCAGGAAACGAATTTAACTTTTTTCTGCAAGGAAGTATCTGCTAGATTGTTTTATATCACTATCATGTCTTTGTTTTTGCGCAAATAATGTAGAGAGTTGTATCAATAAGAGTACTGATAATTATTTATAATTTTCACTGATAGCGTCAAGTAACTATGATCATCCTTAATAAGACAAACATTTTCTATTGATTATGTTGTGTAATCCTATGAATTGATATGTTTCATTTTCTATTGCTCATGAATTGGTAACACTTTAACTGCATGGACAAGGAACAGGTGTAATGTTTAAAAATGTTTGGCTCAGGGGGGTGCAGATAGGATTTTTTTTTAACTGGGGTGATGCATCTCAAAAAATTAGAATATGTAGAAAAGATCATTATTTTTTGTAGTTGTTCAAAAGAAAATAGGCTTTCTTATATTCTACAGTCATTGTCAGAAGAGAGCTGATCATCAACACCCTCCACAAAGGGAGGGTAAAGCCTAAAAGTCATTACTGAAAGAGAACGGCTGTTAGAGAGATGTATCCAATATACTGCTGAAAGTTGACTGGAAGGAAAAAGTGTGGTAGGAGAAAAGGTGCAAGGCGGCAGGGATGTTCAACCTTGAAGAATTAGTGGAAAAACGTTCAAGAACTTGGGAGGCTTCTGAGGTGGACTGGAAAGCACATCCAAGAGTCACCAGAAAAAGAACTGGACTGTTGCTCAGTGGTTCCAGTCTTTCAGATGAAAGTAGGTGGCATTTCGTCGCGGTATGATTCTGGAGGAAGACTGGAGAGGCACAGAATCCAAAGGTCCACTGTGGGGGGTTCTGAGTCAGTGATGATATGGGGTGCGTGGCGATCTGCTGAATTGTTGTCCTTTGTGTGTTTTCATCAAGTTAAGTCAATTTGTATCCTGAGAGTTTTGGAGCCTTTGCTGTCCTTCCAACTATGGAGATGGGTTTTG
>NW_024879195.1:943445-948853 GCF_018340385.1 Cyprinus carpio
AATCATTCATATGGTGATTTGCTGTTAGAGAAATATTTCTGATTATTATCAATGTTGAAAGCTGGATTGTGCTGCACAATATTTTGTCTACACTACAGTTAAAAGTTTGGAGTGACTACGATTTTTTTTCTTAAGGAAGACATTGAAGTGGTAGAAAAGACTTTTTATTTTTAATTATAATTTTACAAAATATATATATTTTTTTATGTTTTGAACTTTGTATTCATATAATAATCATGAAGGAAAAATTCAAGATTTACACAGAAATATTAAGTAGCACAACTGTTTCCATGCGCACGAATAATGTTTGCTTCAAAAATCGGAAGTAAGGACTTACCTGATGTGTATTCGTAATGCGTCTGAGCACATGCATGCTTTAGTCCAGAAGCGGCAATAATGCGATTAGGTGCATGTAAATGCACTGATTGATAAAAAACAAAAATTTCTCTAGAAGCAAATCAGTATATTACATAAGATCATGTGACGCTGAAGACTGGAGTAAAGGCTACTGAAAAATTCATCTTTGCCTCGCAGGAATGAAATACATTTTAATGTGTATTCAAAAAAAGAGTATGGAAACTGTTATTTTACATTTTACAAATATTTTACAATATTACTGTTTTGTACTGTGATTGTGATCAAATAAATATAGCCTTGGTGAGCAGAAGAGACTTCTCTCGAAAAACATAAAAAAAAGTTTGAAATTGGTTGTGTACATAACATAACTTTGCCATGTGTTAAAATAAAAACAATAAACCTGACTACAATAATATGCTAAATGTTATTAAAAGATTCCAGTTTGCAAGAAATCTGGAGTGTCTGACTCTACACTAGAGGAACTCTTTACTGAAGAAGATCAAGTGCTGAAAAGGAGCCTTGTTCTACAGCAAAACACTGCATCAACCCTCCATGTGAAGTGTCATCCTCCTGTCCTTCCCTCAGAAGAGCCTTGCCTTCAGCCGCTGGGGTAAGAAAGACACTCTTCCTCTCTTCTCTATCGGCCGTCCAGCACCTAACTCTGCTCATTTTCTTTAAAACTAGAGTCTTCTCCACAGTCAGTAATCAGAGATCATAGATTCTCCTGAGGAAGTCAAAACTCTATATTCTTAAAAACTGGACAAATAATGCAGTGGACAACACGTGAGATGCTAGAAATCTCCATATTGTTCATTTTTCTTATATCTTTACTTTATGATTTTTTTTTTCTCTGAGAAGCTCAAGAATTATGGTTCTTTTGGTAATTGCAATATTGTTTAGGTTTATCTTCTGATAGTAAGTGGTGATGACATGCAAGAAAAAAAATAATAAATTGTGCACCTGATTTACTAATTTGTTCCCTCGATGAACTAAAACAAATCGAGGGAAAGAAATAGTAAATCGTGCGCACGATTTAGCCTACTTTTAATTCATTCTCTCTATTTATAAATTGTGTACATGATTTAGCAAATCGAGGGAAAGAAATAGTAAATCGTGCGCACGATTTAGCCTACTTTTTTTCCTGCATGCATTAAAGCACAGTACCAGGTGCCTCATATACGACGCTCAGGAAACACTAATTGAAATGAAACAATTTAACTTTTTTCTGCAAAAGGGTAGCATTCGCTGAATTGTTTTATATCTTTTTATCATGTCTTTATTTTTTGCACCAAATAATGTAGAGTTGTATCAATAAGAGTACTGATAATTATTTATAATTTTCACTGATAACGTCATTAACTATGATCATCCTTAATAAGACAAACATTTTCTATTGATTATGTTGTGTAATCTATGAATTGATGTGTTCATTTTTCTGTGCTCATGAATTGGTAACACTTTAACTGCATGGTTAAAGAACAGGTGTAATGTTTAAAATGTTTTGGCTCAGGGGTGCAGATAGGATTTTTTAACTGGGGGGGTGATGCATCTCAAAAAATTAGAATATCATAGAAAAGATCATTATTTTTTGTAATTTAATTCAAAAAAGCAAACTTTCTTATATTCTACAGTCATTGTCCAGAAGACGATCATCAACACCCTCCACAAGGAGGGTAAGCCACAAAAGTCATTACTGAAAGGGCTGGCTGTTCACAGAGAGATGTATCCAAATATATTCATAGAAAGTTGACTGGAAGGAAAAAGTGTGGTAGGAAAAGGTGCAAAGGCAGCAGGGACTGGCCCACAACCTTAGGAGAAGTTTGTCAGGAAAAGCCGATTCAAGAACTTGGGAGAGCTTCACAAGGAGTGGACTGAAGCACATCAAGAGTCACCAGAAAAAGAACTGGACTGTTGCTCAGTGGTTCACAGTCTTTCAGATGAAAGTAAATTTAGCATTTCATTTGGAAATCATGGTATGGATTCTGGAGGAAGACTGGAGAGGCACAGAATCCAAAGTCCACTGTGAAGTTTCTGAAGTCAGTGATGATATGTGGGGTGCCGACGCCTGCTGGTGCTGTCTTTGTGTTTTATCGTCCAAAGTCAATGCAGCTTTCTCCACTGTGAGATTTGGAGCACTTTATGCTTCCATCTTCCAAGCTTTATGGAGATGCTGATTTCATTTTGCAGCAGGACTTTAGCACCTGCCCACAGTTCCAAAACCACTTCCAAGTGATTTGCTGACCATGATATTACTGTGATTGATTGGCCAGACAGCATACGTGACCTGAACCCCACAGAGAATCTATGGGTATTGTGAAGAGGAAGATAAGTAACATCTGACAAACAATACAGAGGAGCTGAAGGCCAGTATTTTGAGAAAATATTATTTTTTTTTGAGATACTGTGGTAACCATCAGAATTAAAACAAAAAACTCTTGAAATATTTCAGTTTGTGTGCAATGAATCTAGAATATAAGAAAGCTTTTTTGAATTAAATTACAAAAAATAAAGAACTTTTCCATGATATTCAAATTTTTTGAGATTAAAAATTGTATATGATCACTATGGTTACCGCTGCAGGCACAATTGAGGCAGCTACCAGCTCCTCATAGGACCCTGGGGTCAGGAGTCATAGCACACACAGAGAACATGAGAACGTGGAGCATCAGTGGCAGCACCATCGTCAGGTGTGTTTATTGACAACAGAACAGCGTGTAGTGAGAAGGTGGGTACAAAGTAAGGGTTAGATTATTATTGTGCTTCAGCCTGCATCTGTCCTGACCTGATTCTTTAGCACCAAAACAAACACACCCATACCCCAACAGAACCTGCTACAGTGGCCGAGAGAGCTACACGCGCTGCAAAAAACAAAAACACCTGTACTATGAGAAAAACATCTTCATCAATTTGACAACATGCGCTGCAAATACTCACAATACAAACAAATCAAGAAATGTGCTGCAAAAAAACACAGACCACATCGGAAATATTTAAGGGAACCGTAAGTGACAAACATGGTTGGACATAATTTATCAATGTTTGCTCTGAAAAAGATCTTTTTGCTTTATTTTAACATCTTGATCATATGATCCCTTAGCTTTTTTGTTGTTTTTTGTTGTTGTTGCTTTTTTGTGTGGATATTGTTAGCCTAAAATAAGGCTTGACTACCAATACACAATTACTGTAACTGTGGAATGGTGGCTGTACATAATGGCTAACTTTTACAACTTACGCTTACAAAAACTAACCATACCCTATGGTTTTACTATATATTCAAATTAATTAATTAATAAATAGTATTAAATATATAAAGCAGACAAAACAATGGTTACTGTAATCATGGCACAAATTAACCATGGATTTCATTAGCTCTAACCATAGTTTAACCATGGTATTTGTACAACTGTATTATGCGCAAATGGTAATCAATACTCCAAAAATGATAATTGTCATTTTGTTGGGGTAATGTTTTGTTTTGTGTTGAGTATTTTGGCAGCTCGTTTCTGTATTGTTTGTGTTGTGAGAATTTGAAGCTTGTTTTTGTATTTTCGCCTGTGTTGTGAGTAGGTTGCAGCACAGGTGCTGTCAAACTGATGAAGATGTTTTCTTAATTTTCTGTTGCTTTTTCTATTTGAATGTGTTTAGTGAAGTTGCAGAGCTTGAGCCTCTCTCGGGCCATCGTGCCCGCCCCTATTTTGGAAATCTTTGCCCCACTGACAAAAATTAACACGTCATACGCAACCATGGCAACGACGATCGACCGAAACAAGTGAAGATGACACACAAGCATATTTAAACAAAAGCCAAAATGGATAAGTTGGTGTGAAAACAAAGCAAAATCAAAACGTTACTCAAGCACCTATCAAAAAGAAGAAACAAAGCAACCTCATGTGTCCGATTCGAGCCCCTTCCCACCCCTTCAGTTTCTCTCCACCGTTGGAAAGCTGGTCCGATATTTACGTGGAGTCCCAACTCTTGCCTGATTGTAACGCCTTCTTTTTTAATGTTTTGTTTCTCTCTCATATTTTCCGCTTTTTCATCTGCCACTTCTCTCAATCTACAGTCGATCCTGGGGGCTAATATGCTAATTTTGAATAAAAGCGCCTGCTAAATGACTAAATGTAAATGTAATGTAATATAGCGCCCTGTGCACCCAATTGAGCAAGCGCTCTTCTTCTCGCTTATCAGGACAAGACACGCCCTTACTGCTGATTGGCTAATCAAGTGTGTTTTGGTGACTCCGGTCAGACACTGCGGTCAAAAAGCGTGTTTCAAAATCGCTTACTTACATCGTTAAGGAACGGCGGTGGCAGGTTCGCCCACTACTTAGACTAATGTACATAGCGGAAACCCTGATCAATCCTCTGTTTGCCAATAGAGCCTTTCATTGAAAGAGTGAGGGGGATCGATTAGGTTGCTGCGAATCTGTGGGTGGGGGTCATGTGCTAGTTGCCGAGCTTATTAGTTCTCATGTAGCTATTTCAAGGTAATGTATTGGGGAGCACATCAGGACCTGGACTAAAGGGGGGAGGTGTAAAATATTAAAAATAAAGCGTGGATGGGGTATTTGGTCGTTAGGATCGTACTGGCACGCTACGCGCACTAATATGATCCGGTACTGTCACGTCCTCACAACGTGCCAGTTTGGTCGTTGGGACGTATACTCGCTAGCTGTGTCCCAAACTTAAGTGCACGGACTCCGGAGTGCGCATTTGAAGTGCGAATGCGTCACAGCATGCTGACGAAAGGTGTCCCAAACTGAAGTGTGTGGACCCGGGCGCGCGGATGTGAAGTGCGATTGCGTCACAGCCGACGTAAGCTGTCCCAGTGTCAGAATGCGCACTTCGAAGACCGCATTTGAAGTGCGAATGTCACCGCGGCGCGACGAAGGCCGACGAGTTTCGAAAGCGACTTCAACCGCGCCTCTTCATTTCCCCTAGAAAAATGAAGTGTAAGATCTTATGGACACTTCGCATCTCTACCATATCCCAGAATCACTTATGCGTATATGACTTAATGCTTATATTCAGAGGCAGAGAGTTCTGTGGAGG
>NW_024879195.1:949793-949908 GCF_018340385.1 Cyprinus carpio
CAATCTCTTGGTGAATGGTCAGCACCTCCTCAGAGACTCAGAGGACAGAGCAGTGACAGTGGAACGAGGCACATGTCAAAAGACAGAAGAGAAACATCAGAGTCTGGATCGTGGC
>NW_024879195.1:950239-950303 GCF_018340385.1 Cyprinus carpio
GGAGTAAATGATTACACAATTTTCATTTTTGGCTGAACTATCCTTTAAGTAAAAGTATTATCTT
>NW_024879195.1:950679-969309 GCF_018340385.1 Cyprinus carpio
GGAAACCAGTGTAACTTACCTGGCCTCAGTCTTGGCACATCACAGTCTCCTCCATTATGAGCAAATCATAAAAACAAAAACGAGCAGTTCTGGCTCCACCTGTCCTGGCAGGACTTTCCTCTCGTCAGCGCTCTTCTCGCACCGTTGCAATGCAACAGAGCGCTAATCGGAAACACCTGGTGACGGAATTAGGAAATCCTGTGAAGGCGGAGCATCTCACGCACTTCGGAGGACCCTTCGTGCACTTCGGAGGTCTGGTCTTCGAAGTCCGTGGCCTTCGAAGTGTGCACACTCAACTTTGGGACACAGCTGCTATGTGCCAGCGACGTTCCACTATAATGTCACCACGAATATTGGAATCACAAAGTTACGTCGCTGCGACCAATACGGTACTTTATAGTAACGTCCCTCACAATGTGCCAGTTTGGTCGTTAGGACGTTCTTACTACGTTCCAGCGACGTACCAAATGACGTCGCCATGACAATATGGGAATCACAAAGTTACGTCGCTGGAATGTTATTTGGTACGTCGCTGCGACGAATATGGTCTGGTCTAGTTCCGTCGTCACGACGTAACTGTGTTACTGTAGCTAGGTGTTCTGTTGTAAGTAATCTTAAAGATTTCTAAATGCATCACCGTCGGAAGGCCAAATAAAGTGCTTTTGCTTTCACCTAGAAACACACAGCATCTCCCTGACATTGCTGCTTCAACACTAACTGCGAAACCACGCCTTCTTTTTTGCGTGAACATTTGGGCGGCATTACGCAAATATTTCCGCATAGTGACGTAGAGATCTGGGAGCGTGGTTGAACAGCCATTTTAGGGAGTCTTATATTTAATAATATTTAAAAACGCAAATCGAATCATATGACCCCTTTAACACGTTTGAAGGGCAGCTGTAGCCTAATGGTTAGAGAGTTGTTCTTGTAACCCGAAGGTCACAGGTTCGAGTCTCGGTGCTGGCAGGAGTTGTAGGTGGGTGGAGAGTGAATGAACAGTGCTCTCTTCCACCCTCAATATCCATGGCTGAAGTGCCCTTGAGTAAGGCACGGAACCCCCAGTTGCTCCTCGGGCGCTGGCCTGGATATAGCTGCCCACTGCTCCGGGTGTGTTCATTTCTCACTGCTGTGTGTGTGCACTTGGATGGGTTAAATGCAGAGACTGAAATTAACTGCAAAATGAAGCACTGAGACTTTTTTTAGTAATACATTTTCAGTTTTTCTTAATCGATTTGACACTTTTCTCCAATGCAGTGTACTTGTAATTAAAACAATTAACACAGCCATCCAAACACAAAATGATCTTTAACCAAACACTTCAATCCTTACCGCAAAAATGAAGCACTGCAACTTTTGGTACTAACGTAATTAATGCAAGTAAATATTAACATCGTGTAAATCTATATAGGTGTATTCTCCCTCTATTAATTATAAAAACACATTCAGCTGTATATGCACATAAGTCAAAAATGAAAAATGCAATTTTTAAAATAGGAGTTTTTGTTTTTATATATTGTGTATATCTAAACAAAAATAAAATTAAGCTATACAACACCTCAAGAAAACCCATGATAAAAAAAATTATTGCCCCTTTAAACTTAAAATCTGTTTGTGCCACCTTTACCAGCAAGAACTGCAAACTTTTCTGATAACTGTGTGTGTGTGTATACATTGTGGGGACTTTCCATAGACTTCTTTTGACTTTTATACTGACCAAACTGTAATTTATATCCCCTAACCCAACCCTAACCCTACCCCTTTCAGAAAACATGTTTGCATTGTAACACTTTCAGATAAACATCATTTAACTTTTTTTTTTCTTCATCGTGGGGACCTCAGGCTGGTCCTCACAAGTCAAAAATTTCGGTTTTTACTACCTTTTGTGGGGACATTTGGTCACAATGTAACATAAACAAGTACATGTGTGTGTTTGCCGTATATATGAATTATCTTGAGTTATTGATCTTGCCTTTCATTTACATCTGGAAGAGAATTTCATTGCATTTTATCTACACTACATGGACTACATATTTGCTGTGCTAGTGCGCTTGTATCATAGGATAAGAAAAATATAAGAAGGTTGAATCCATGTTTGAAAAGCTCCTGTCTCAACATCTCTACAGGCCTCTTCCTTTGTGGCTGGTGATGTTGCTCTGGACCACCATGTCAGCAATGCTCCTGTTTCATTCAAAATAATCTTGACTGTCCATCTAAATGATCTCAAACCTAAATGTTTGGACATTTACAGTAAATAACAGAAGTTGTCCCAGGAGGACTACAAATTTGCACTATCAATAATCAAAGTACAACACTTTATAAGTGTTTTGAGATAGTAACCCCTTCCCCCAGCTTATGTAAAGGAGGGGCCATGATTTTTTACATGGTCAATAAGGGTAATTCTGATTTCATTTGAAATTCATCTACACCTTCTACCACTCCTTCCACCCTGTTGTTCACTACCTCCCTGTTCATGTTTTACAGTTTCTCCTCTTGCTCTTTCCACTACACCAATGCCCTCCTCTCTGCTCCTCTCTTCTCCCTTTCCTTATCCTCTCTTCTTTTCTCACATCTCCCTCTCTGTTCACCTCTTTCTACCTGTTCCAATCTTCTTCTTCTCTCATTACACCCCTTTCTCTACCCACTCCACCACCTTATAGACTCACACCTCTTTCTTTAACCTTCCCCCCTCCGGTTTTCATTTTTATTTCTTTTATTTATATATTACTATTATTACAGTTTTTCTCTATCGATTTGACACATTTCTCCAAACTCAGGTCACCGTTCTCAAAACAGTTAACACAGTGATTGGAACACTTTGTAATTGTCCTAAACAGTTTGTACGTTTACATTCATTTCATACAAATTACAAATCATGCAAACCATTTTCTCAAAACAATGTGCACAAAACTCTCAAATGTTTTTATAATAGTTAATACAACCAACCAATACTTTAAAATATCTGAAAAAAGGTTTTACACAAATCAAACCATATGTACCATTTGTCCAAACACAACAAACAAAACTCTAATATAACTAACTCTTAATGTAACTCTAAATGTAATTTGTCATTCTATCAACTGAAAATGGTATATTTTCGATTGGCCCTAAACCAATAACTATTTGGATAATTATACACACAACACAGGAAATGCAGTTTTCCTAATTGTTTACACATTCATATACAAAGATCAAGAACAAATATGCAAAATAGTAATAATAATAATAATGATAATAGTAATAATAATAAATATAAATATAAACAAATAAAAAAGGGGGATAAAGATATTGTTAGTCTATTAATTAGGGGGAGTGGGTCGAGAAAGGGGTGTAATGAGAGAGAAGATGAAGAGAGTGAACAGGTAGAAAGAGATGAACAGAAAATGAGATGTGAGAAAAGAGGAGAGGAAGAAAGAAATGGAGAAAGAGGTGATTAGAGAAGAGGGCACTGGGTGTAGCTGAAGGAGCAGGAAAGAGACACTGTAAGAAGAAGTGTGGTGGAAGGGAGGAAGAAGGTGTAGATGAATTTCAAATGAAATCAGAATTGACCTAATTGACCATGTAAAAAATCATGGCCTCCCTTAGAGGCTTCTTCCTTTGTGGCTGATGATGTTGAGACAAGAGCTTGTCAAGTATGGATTCAGCCTTCTTACATTTTTCTTCAATGATGCAAACGCAGCAAATGTTTAGTGTAGATAAAATGCAATGAAATTCTCTTTCAGATGCAAATGAAAGGCAAGATCAATACAGTAATTCAGTACAATTCATGTATACAGCAAACACACGTGTATATACAGTGGTGGCTAAAATTATTAGAACACTAGTATTTTTCACCAGCTAAAAAAAGTCAGATAAGTATATATTTATCCACCACTGTGCTGTAAAAAGACTTATCTGTAGTCATCATAAAAGTTTATTTGCAGCTCTTTCTGCTAAAGGTGGCACAAAACAGATTTTAAGTTTAAAGGTGCAGTTAGTTTTTTCTCATGGGCAGGTGTTGGATAACAATTTTTATTTCATTTAGCTATACACAATATATATAAAACAAAACTCCCTGTTGAAGAAATGCAATAAACATGTATCTTCATTAGCATATTTGTGCATCTACAGCTGAATGTGTTTTATAATCAAATAGAGAACACTCCTATAGATTTGATGTTAACATTTACTTTTAATAAATGCATTACTAGAAAAAATTGCAGTGCTTCATTTTGCAGTAAAGTTGAAGTGTTTGGTTAAGATCATTTTGTGTTTGGTTGGCTGTGCTAATTGTTTTGAGAACAAGTACACTGCATTGGAGAAAAGTGTCAAATCGATTGTGAAAAACTGTATTATTTTGCATATTTGTTCTTGCTCTTTGTATACGTTCCCTTTATTATTACTCTAAAGCAATTGTGATAAATTTGTAAATGATTAGGAAAACTGCATTTCCTTTGTTAAGTGTATGATTAACCAAATAGTTATCAGTTTAGGGCCAATTGAAAATGTTAATTTGATCAAATGACAAATTACAGTTTTCTTTGTTGTGTTTGGACAAATGGTACATAAATGTTTTTGTTTGTGTAAGACGTTTTTTCAGACATTTTAAAGTATTGGTTGGTTTTATTAACTATAGTGAAAACATTTGAGAGTTTTGTGCACATTGTTTTGAGAAAATTATTTGCATGATTTGTAATTTGTGTGAAATGAATGAAAACGTACAGTCTGTTTAGGACAGTTACAAAGTTTTCAGATCACTGTGTTAACTGTTTTGAGAACAGTGACCTGAGTTTGGAGAAATGTGTCAAATCGATTGAGAAAACTGTAAAAGTGTAACTGTGGATCCTATCCAGTCTCTTTCAATCAGTATCCCACATACAGTAATGTGTAAATCTGTATACTTTTGTGGAAAATGGGTATCCAATGACCCCTTTAAGGTCCTTGGGGTGATTGCTAAGGTGTTGCTATGCGGTTGCTAGGGTACTTAGGGTGGTTGCTAGGGTACTCTGGGGGATTGCTAGGTTGCTTTGGATTGCTTTGCTATAAAGTTGCTGGTGTCATCACATTGCTATGTTTCAGATAAATACTACACAAGTTGATAGATAGATAGATAGATAGATAGATAGATAGATAGATAGATAGATAGATAGATAGATAGATAGATAGATAGATAGATAGGATAGATAGATAGATGCTAGCTTAATAAATTGGTGCAGGCTCAGTTTTAACATCAATTTTTAACCTTTCTTAGAATTGTTAGTCATCAACATGAATGCAGTTTCACTTCAGCAGGTGTGAGCAAAAAAGAGGAAGAAAGAGAGACCTGAATACACAGATGCTCTCGAATAGATCTAATTTTGACCTTCTGAAATTCCTTCGAGAGTACTTAGTCAAATGAGACACTCGCCCAGCATATTTGCATATATCAGCAAAGCAAAATTACTTTGAAATACATTAATATTGAAATAATTGTAATGTTTTATGGCAACGCTCCAAATTCTCATCACGTTTCAAGCAGCATCATTTTAGATGGACCACAAGCTAAACAAGTAAAGTTTGTGAACAAACTTTGAGGTTGGCTTGAAATGAAAATGGATCTTAAGTGTATTAATGAGCATTAGTATTAATGGCTACACATAGAGGATGTTGTTACAATTAAATCAGATCACAGGGTGAATAATGTGTTAATAAATATTACATTTCACAGCATGGCCATTTGTTTTGAATTGTTTGTAATTCATCAAGCTTGTTTGAAACTGCACATGGGCTGTTCAGTTTATTAACGTTTGACTATGTAAAAAAAAAAAAAAAAAAAAAAGAAAAAGAATGTCTTTGAGTGCTCAACAAGTTGCAGCTGTTGAATGTGAGATGTGCATCTGCAGTGGTGGATCCCCAGAGATTAAATATTTAAATACATTAACCGAAAACACTGTGAAATGTGATATGAAACATTTTGCAGAAGTACCTTAAACTCCAGCTTTTCTAGGAACGTGTCATTTCTGCCTGGTTTGACTCCTGAGTCTTAATTTCTGAACAACTAAACAAACAGAAAATAATAATTTAAAAAAATCTAGATTTTTCTGATCTTCTTGAGATATAACACTCCTCAAAACATTCCAATGGAGTTTGAAAGGTTTGCTTTATTAATCTGTTTAATTTAGCAGTTCGTCTAAAATGTACAGATTTTTGCCCTTATGCTTTTAGATAAGCAGCAAACACATCAAGACTGAGGTCATGACTATATATCTTTATAGCTCATATTCTCACAGTTTTGTATGTTTTGACAGAGCTCTACTAATATCATAGTAACATCTACTGAAAATGCAAGATAATGTAGTAAGCGGCTGATATAATATTTGAAGGAGTAAAATCTAGATGATTTGACAGAGACATCATAAGTCTTTATTGATGAGTGTGAACACGCAGGACATATCTGTCAGTGTCTTCAGGAATGTGTGCACAGAGGCAAATTATGTAGTTTCACCATCTCAGTGAGCCTAAATGTTTTTCACACAAACTTACAGAAAGACAGGAACAGACAGAGCAAATGAGAGATTCCTTTTTTGATATGAAAATAGATTAGAGTAGCATTTAATTACAGTCACAAAACATATAAGAAAACCTTGGAGTCTTCACATGTTCTTTTAACAAATCATCACTGCTTCACCTGGGAAGAAATGTATCTATAGTTTAAAACACATTAAAGACACAATACAAGTTAAATTGAAGCATGTTTATAACTGCAACAATATGCATAATACAGTCAAGTAAAAGAGGTCTAAAAGTGCTTGTTTAAAATGATCTGTACATTATGAAGTGACCATTAGATTACCTTGAAGAAGCTGAGCACAGCGCTGTAGGTCAGAGAGAAGAGGAAGAGGAAGATGAATGAGGTGGCAGTGGACCAGAGACTTCTGAACTCATCCTCCTCAAGAACATCTTTATTACAGTCCAGAGCAAAGCCTGTCTCTGGTTCAGTTGGCTCACCTGGAAAAGAAAACACATGTTCAGGAGACATATGTATGGTAAGCACATGCTGCGACTCATATATGAGAACGTTAATCATACATCCTGAAGTTAAAGTCCAGTATTATTTAGTTAGTGTTATATAAACACCTAAGCACATAAAGTCTTTATGTACAGCATACGTGTATTCACATACATTCATTTGCACACACAACTGAGTGTACACTGAAGAGACAAACATATGCTATATTATAGTCCTGTCTGTTAAGCGTTGTTGGTGCATTAGAACATACACTTTATAAAAATATATATAAGCATATTATTACATTTATGGTATGCTTATCAAGTTACATACTATTTTCAACTTAGTGTTGAATACTGACATACTAATAATACAAGTGCACCTAAAAACACCACATATACCATCCGTATATTTTATTGATTGAAAATGTCAAAAATTCCTTGTGACTTTGATGGTTACCTTTAGAATTAAGTAAGTGTCTTAACTTGAGACAGAGACAAAAAAAAATCTAATTTCTCTAAATACTGAGAAAAAAAAGAAACAAAGAAAAAACAGGAGCAGAAAGTGAAGCACACAAAGACTCTGATTAGGAAAATCACATGAAAGCTGGACAAGTCATGCAAACACAAATGTTTATTGCTTGTAAAACAACACAAAAATGGCATGTTATATTAGAGGAACTGATAGACTAACAGCAGTACAGTAAGCACAGAACAAAACATAAACAAGCTCTATGATAATGTTCTGACAATGTTTTCTTGTGAACATATTTACTTACATGCAACATGTAAGTAAATATCAAATTAAACATATAGTCATGAGTGTATTTTGACTTTGATGTTTGACCCATGCAGTAAGTGATACAGACAGAAATATGCACAAAAAACAACATCAAAGATACATAATCAACATAACAAGTGAGCAACGGGACAAAAGCAAGGAAACATAGAACAGCAGACTCAGTGCTTGGACATTAATCACATGATAATTCTGGCTGTTTACTTTTGCTTGTTGACACTTGTAACGGAGCATTTGTATCTTTCATGTTGCCATATCTTACTGCACAGGTGATGCTGGTGCTGAGCTTTTCATACTCTTGTTTGGTCATTGTTAGGATGCTGAGAACAGATGTGGAGTCGTTTTGACGGATGGGAGCACTGGTTGTGCCCTTTATGTAAGGCTCATTACCCACTTTCCACATTACACTGACATTGCCGAGTTTAGGGCTGGTGACCTCACACACATGAGAGACCCGATCTGTGTTAATATTATCAGGTCTGTAAATGAAAACAGTGGGTTTCTCTCCATCTGAATTGGAAGAAGGGATAACAGTTTATTAAACAAACAGAAACTCACATTATAATGAATAACAATAGTGTATCAAGGCAGTCTAGTCTTTTTGACTGTGAAAGCATTTCAAATGGTCTTGCAGGCAATACAATTTTTTACAACCTTTCAGCATTTAGAACTGCACATAAAGCCACAAAGTAAATTAAAAAGCAAAATAAAACAGTGCAACATGCTTTATTAAGCAAGCACAGGATGCTCTTATAGCTGACTTTAAACATCAGTGTTAAATGTTGTATAGTTTTATTATTATTATTACTATCTAGTTTATACAGAAGGAAGAAATCCAACATGCCATTGTATTCCCTGGCATGGGGTCCGTGTTTTTAGACTCAATTTATATAAATACATAGCTGTTCTTAGCTGGTGTAAACATTGACTGACATTAAATTTCAGACAAGTGCTTGACATGCACAAAAATATAGGCTAAAAGCAGGTTCATTGGTGTTAAATAATTAAAACAATGATTTTATTCAAACCTAAGCCTCCACTAAGAAACATCATAATCTTGACCCAACAACAAGACACAACAGAGAAACATGAAATAGCTACTAAATGCCCAACATTTTTTATATTTTATAGATGTGACTTACCTGGAGCTTTAGCTTTAGCTTCAGCTTTAGCAATTTTAACCTCTAGTGAGGTGCCTTCAGAATTTGAAGCTTTACATGTGTAAGGGTTTTTAGGATCCCAGTTACTTTTACTGATACGCACATGGCTGACTTTGGTATATTCTTCACCACTCCCGAATGCTGGATACTGCACGACATCACTCAACTCCTTCGTATTATAATCCGTCCATTTAAAAGTCAGCGAGTCCGCAGGTGAGAAACCTCTTGCCATGCAGCCGATGGTGACGAACCCAGTAGAATCAGGAGTACACTGGGACATGGCGAAGATTGACTTTGGTGGAGATGGTTGAGCTGTAGAGACAATGCATCTTTCTCAGACAATATATAATGTACATATATGCAACACTAATAGACCTATTAGAGAGCTAGGCTACATCTCAGTTGAATGACTGAATAGATGAATTAATCAATAATATAAAAAATAACAAAATTAAAATTAAATTAAATAGATTAGGCTACATCTCAAATGAATGACTGAATGGATGAATTAATTAATCATATACAATATAAGAAAATTAAATGAAATTAAATAGATTATAAAATAACATAAAGCAAAACAAAATTATTGAGTTTAACTGGTTTTACACAAGACAGACACTGCGGAGTATCTTCACTTTGCGTCGAAGTCCCGATCTTTCTGTTAATTTTGCAAGAATGATCATCTCTGTATGTTATGCCGCACACAAACAAATAAGTAGGCCTACTACATGGATATTAAATTCGGATGAGCAGACATTTAGTGTTCCTCTGGATAGCCTAATTGTTATTGTAGTTTTAGACGCTGATTGGCCAATTTTCTAACAGCTAGGCTATCCAGTATTTCGATGAGCCGCTTATAGGCTATACAATACAAAATCTTGAGTATTAGATTTTTTTTTTCTCTTGGATGCTGTAATAAATAAACTGTTATACATCTAAACTAATTTATCACTGGAATTTTTGACTGCAGAATTACTTTCAAATAAATCAGTTCACATAAAATGTCTAAGTTAAAAAACAAAAACAAATAAACGATTGAAAACAGTCAACCTTTTGAGAATTTGAAATAAGAGCACTATCTATATAGCAGCTTGTAACCATGGAATCATGGCATGAAGTGGTAATTGGATTTTTAATGCAAAAATGTATTAAACACTGGTTGGTTATCGATCAAAGACATACGCCATTGTTTTAATCCTTAATTTATTTAAAACAGCTTTATTTTATTTTAGTAACACGGGATGCAGTTCATTATTTTAAAATATAATGCGTACGATAATGGCTGTATCAGTGTAGAAAGTTTAAACGCACGAGACACAATACAGTCTAGTTATTTAGTCTTATACTACTCTGGTTTCCCAGCTAATATTTGCGTAGATTAAGACAACACATGCGGGAAAAATAAACACTGAAAGGTGTCGTTTAATAACTGTTA
This sequence comes from Cyprinus carpio, assembly GCF_018340385.1. NCBI lineage: Eukaryota > Metazoa > Chordata > Actinopteri > Cypriniformes > Cyprinidae > Cyprinus > Cyprinus carpio. Next base: position 961,037 of record NW_024879195.1, read on the forward strand.
TTGATTTTTGATTTTAGCAGCTATAGCCTACAACGAAACAACATGATTAAATTATGTAGTATTTTACATTTTCTAATGAAAAAGCAATTCATTTGACCGCAATTAAAATTTCAAACATATTCATTTTGTCTTATTTTACAATACAGCTGTCCTTGCAATTAATAATAAAATAATCTTACTGTTTGCTACGGTGACTTTGGTGCCGCTTCCCCAGTAGTCGAAGCAGATCGAGTTACAAAATATTCATTTAATGTTACAGCGCAGTATAAAATTGCAACACTCAGTCTGTTAAATGACCTGTAGCCGATTCGTTGTTTTATTTGATTGCGAGTACACATCAAAATATAAAAATGTATTTTAAAAAATTATATAAAGTATATGTGAATCTTTGTGTTTCTAGCATAACTCTAAAGACATGTCCCGACTTTTATCGTAATACTCGTAGAATTGTTGCTAAAATGTAAAAACTACTTTTTGACAAATTATCTGTCACGTATTCGTACGTATATCAGATATTGTTTTAATAGGTTTTTCTTACCTGACGAGACCATGACCATGGTTCCTTTCCCCCAGTAGTCAAAAGCATTGTCACACTGACAGTTTTAGCCATGGATATTGTACAAAAATATCTATTATGTCACTTTTATTTATTTTCCGAAGCCACAAATTCAACTATTTATCCTTTTAATTCAGTCTAACTTTCATTCTTGTAAAACGGACAAGCGGTGTGTACATTTAGTTTTCCTTTTAGCCTATATCTATTTAAAACACCTGTCAATGTTTATGAAAGATTTAAATGTTTCTTCTTACCAGATGTCACTGTGACTGATGTGCCTTTCCCCCAGTAGTCAAAGTAAGCGTAAGTCACAGTGATACTTTTAATTTCTTCAGCGCACAAAAACTCTAACGTTTTTTTTTAATATATAAAAAGTCTGCTACTAAATATGCATTTTTTTAATTAATTAATTTATTTATTGTTGTTTGGCTCTAACTAAACAAAAAAACTAACATCTTACCTGATGTTACGGTCACCATTGTTCCCTTTCCCCAGTAGTCAAAGGCTTCGTCACAACGAGAAGATTTACGATAAGATTCATACCATAACCCTAATAGTATATTTACACTGTCTTACCGCAGGCCTCCGTTATCAAAGCGAATAGTTTTGAGATATTTTAGTACGCACTTCCTTTAATCTGAAAGTTTTACTCGATATTGTTTACGATTACCGACGTCCCCTTTCCACTATTAGCAAAGACAAAAACTGTAAATATGGCTGCATGTTATTTTGTGGCAAGTCCATTTACCTGATCTGCAAAATTGTATAAAAATGGAATAACAGAAAGTATCGACAATATCTTACCTGAGGAAACGGTGACTTTGGTTCCTTTCCCCCAGTAGTCGAAGTAGACACAGTGACTGGTGCCTTTGAGTTGCTAACCAAAAACCCACAAGAAGAAGCAATGTTCATGTGATCAAACCTCAAAAGCAAACATTTGTTATTTTACCTTTCTTTTAAATGGATTCAGTGAAAACATCTCTTCAGCATGCCTTTCTGTAGCTGCCGTCAATTGTAGGTCAGAAATATGATCTGCACTAAAGATATAACACTACTTTTCTATACTATCCAAAATATGAAGACACTGAGATTAAAAAGTGCCAGAAGCAATTTTGGGCGGCTATAATAAACAATCAAACCCTTCCTGTATCTGCCCCTAATAATAATAATAATAATAATAAAGTTTTATTTTTTTTTAAGTTTTGCATCATTAAAATTGTCATTCATTCATTCATACATAGACCTTCATACATACAATCAATCAACTGTTGCTTCTTGTCCTCAAATTATAAATTCTTTTTTATTTAAAAGAGACTGAAATTGCAAACAAGGACATTTTTTTTTTTTTTTTACTTTCAGCAACACATTGTAGGATGCAACCAACAAATGCATTGACCAGCATTATAATGGGAAATCCTCTTAACAGCTGAAAGGATCCTACAACAAAGATATCTCTTTCTTCAGAAGACATTCAAATTGATGTTTTATTGTGAATATGAGACTGGAAAGAAGAATCAATGCTGTATTAGATGCAGGTGTCAGCTCACTACATCTCTCTCTCACCAACCCTCTACGCCAAAACAATAAGCTGTTCACTTGAGTGAAGCAGACCAACATTCCTTTACTAGTTCTGAAGTGACTTTTTCTATTTAATAACAGGGTTTGGGCTCATCCTGATAAACTATCAACCTGAGATTTGAAATCAGTGGCAGAAGGAACTCCTATTTATTTACATCGTTAGCAATCGAGCTTTTTGTAAAGCCGCCAATATCGCCTAAGTAATACCATGTGACATGGGTTCATATCAGAATCAAGTCTGTGATGATATAGAGCCATTTTGCACAGCTACACTATAAAAAAAAACTCCATAGCTTTTTCATAAAGAGCCGCTTTGGCAGCAGTGGTTGATAGAATGACACACAACACTAAAATGATGTAATAAACATTAATTAAACAACAGAAGATGTACCATTAAACCCAAATGTACATAACTGATAACAAAAACTTTTAAGGAACATGATTATTTAAACAAGACTCTTTCAAATTTCAGGTATCACGCAGGGGAATTCTTGGAATATCAGTTTGCAGTTTTTGATGGTTTTTAAAAGATATATTGATTTTACTTCTAAAAACTGTACAATTAACAGTATTTTGTTGTAAAATAATATGAAATGTCTGGTTAGATCTTTTACAATTTATTATAATAGTATGGGAACTGTTAACCTATATATTAACATTTTTTCCCCATAAAGTTTTTACAATATTCTACATTTAAAATTACACTAATTTTTATAATGTACCAATAGCATAGCAAACCACGGGGGTCCCACGGGGGAACAGGACTGCCACTGATGGGATTTCCCTAAGCACACCTTCTTCCCTAATCACACCAAAATTCTTAACATCCCCCAAAATTCTTAACATTACCATAACGCCCACTCGTATGATATTGCTCATAGTTATGCCACATCCAATCATGAAAACATTTGACATGGGACACACTCTCTCTCTCTCTCTTGTGCCAAACACTCACTCACTCACTCACTCACTCACTCACTCACTCACTCACTCACTCTCTCTCTCTCTCTCTCTCTCTCTCACATATTAAAGTTAAGTCTATGAGTAATTTTACATTAACATGAACATATGAACAATGTCCACAATTAAATCAAGTAATAATTTTATGAAACAAATGATACATTTATTTTGAGTGCTTATGTTGCATGATGAAATTACAAGTTCAAGTCCAAATTTGCTTGCAGAGTATGTTTTATACTAAGTAAATATTAAATGTTTGATGCAAAATATATTAAATAACAAGGCTATTGTTAAACACCAAATGTCAAAGCGCATCTAAAGAAGAAAAGCATAGGGTTATTTAAACAGTTCAATCAAGAGCTCACAGGTTTGATTCTGACAGTATCACCAGGAAACACCTGCGCTGTTGGTTGGAAGCATCTATCCGATCTGTTAAAAACTGTTTTACATAAACAGCCATTTCAGTTTCACTTGAGCTCATATGACACAGAATAAAGATAAAGCAACATGATATCAGAATATAAATAGAACAATCTCCTCATTTACTGCAACTAAACTTTGTGTGTCTGCATGTGATGTTTAGTTGCAATAGTGTCATTGTGAATGAAGTTCGGTATAGCTAAGGTTTAAGTGAAACTGTTGTATGACAGAAAATAAAATAATGATTGCATTATTAGGGAAAGATGCATTAAAATACACAAACTAAATGCAATAATATTCAAAACATGCAACAAATTACACAGAATTGTCACAGTGTACAAAAAAAGGGAATCTTCACATCATAGTCAGGTTTCCCCCTTAACATTGTTGTGCATTATTGTCATTTAATATTTATTATAAAGCCCTAATCATACTTTTGTGTGTATAAGATTTAAAAGTGCAAAATGGTTACATACGATGGCAGTGTGTGTCACGCTGTAGTGTACTGTAATCTATATGGGCATGTAATAAATACAGAATTTAATAGTCTCTTTTTGATTATTTTACTGTATGAAGTCTTGAGGTGAAAATGATGATAGAAAAAAAATATATATTTGATTGCACATGATGGATTCACTGATCATTAATTTTACAGATCCTTCTGAGCTTTTTGTAATGAGTTGAAATACTGTGCCCCAGCCCCCAGTATACACAGACAGACAGTCCATAACAAAAACAAAGACCTGGTATAACAGCACACACATTTATCTGACTTTTGGATCAGTGACTTTAGGATCACTATATGACTTCTCAGTGCCAATATGCCTAAAAAAGCAAGTTTAAAAAATGTGGTTACATTAAACATAAATAAGTAAAACATACATACATACATACATACATACATACATAAAATATTCTAAACCATAAATAATATTCTGCACTACAAATGTTTGTTGAGGACTGATTTAGGAAGTCAGTTTTGATAGTTTTAACTGACTGAAAAAAGCTGCTCTATTGAAAATACTAAAACACTTACCAGACATTCCTGCAGATGATAACCACGCATTCATCAGACTGATTCAATGCACCTACTGGCCAAAGAAAAAGAAAATCCATCATTTGGATTTAAGGCAATTACAATAAAAGTTAACATGGCTGAATTTTTTTGGGATAACTTATACTCTGTACTTAACTGAAATTACATCTTTTTAACACAAAATACTTATATTGAAACTATATGAATAAGAAAGGAAACAAATTATGCAGAACCAGTGGCCAGAATTCAGTTGATTAAATCAACAACAACAAAAAATGTTCAGTGTTTATTAGAGGTTTGTAACGTTTCACTGTTTCACTGTTTCACTTAACATTGTTGCACATTATTGTAATTTAATATCCATTTAAAAAAACAAAACAAAAAAAAAAAAAAACGTATTTTTCTCTTTGTGTGTGTAAGATCTAAAAACTGGGTAACACTTATAATAAATTTCATTAATAAATAATTAACAAACATTATGTTTAACTAATCATTACTTAATATATCTTCATATATCTAGAAATATGAGATAATGTGCTTGTTAATGATAACTAATGAACTTATTAAATTTAATTTAACAGATCATTATTTAATGTAAATTGAAATGCTTACAAATGTCATCAAACTTTCAATTCATATGATCATGCATTTTTTTAAATCTTCAAGTGATTTTGACAGATGATTTACAATTATTAAAAGCTTCATTAATAAATCATTAACAAACATTATATAATGTTTAAAGGATCATTAATTAATGTTTACAAATGTCATTAAACTTTCAATGTGTTTTAAAAATCTACAAATGATTTTAACAGAAATTATACAATGATTACACATTTGTTAATATACTTTTGAATGCTTACAAATGTTATTAAACTTCAGTTCACATATTAATGCTCTTTTTTTACATTTAAACATTTTGTGAAAATATAACTTAATTAGTCATTTTAATCACTTCACAAATTATTAATGTTAGTATATTTATTAACTCATAATCACAGTATGTAAAGGTCATTTATTTGGTCTAGGTTTGTTGTGTAGACTTCCTATTTGCACATCTTATCAAGAAAATACTTTTATTTATTATTTTCTTTTCATTTATCAAAACAATGCAATATAAACAGACTGAATCCCTTTACATCCTAGTAATGATCACATTGCCTCCTTTACATTGCTGACCCCTTACTTAACCCTTAAACCTACCCACACACCACACCTGAGTCTAACCTTAAGCGTAACTCACCTCAATAACAGCAAAAGTGTTGTGCATTGCAACAAAAGCTTTAATCGCTTGTATACCATCTGTTAGAGTCAATTTGTAAGAAAATTTCAAAATGTGTGCAGGACCATGTTTAATTTACATGAAATGTTAAGTTAATAAGTGTAATGTTTAATACAGTTATTATGTGTGGAACGTAAACAAGTACTAATTATTTCCACGTTTTCTAGATATATGAATTCTATATTATGTAATGGATCAGTTTACGCATGTACATAAGGTCTTAGCCTAATGATTTACTTAATGAAAGTTAGTATAAAGTACGTACCAAGGGAAAATTTACACTATGCTCACTTATTGTAATAATATGATTTCACCTGTCTATGAAGTCCTTAAGGTGAAAATTATGCATGAAGAAAGAGCAAAAAGGAAAAATCCTATTTTATGCTGCGCCATACTAGAGTGTCCTTTATTGTGATGCAGTAGATTTGTGACAGATGCTTCTGAGCTTTTTGTAATGGGTTGAAAATACTGTGCCCCCAGGCTAGCACCGTTAATACACAGGACCGGGACAGTCCATAACAAAAAAACTTAAATCACTCCTGCGTTAGTATCAGGCAGGGAGGCACATTTACTGACTTGGATTAGTGATCGCTATCATTTCCGGATAATGACTTCGAAAAGTCGCCATTTAGTAATATGTCTTTGAAATGCACAGTTTAAAAAAAAATTTGGGTAGTTGTTCTGGACTGTCACGTTTCAATAGAATATTTATACAAACAAACCAACACCACCCAAACAACTTGTCTACTGATATGATATGATTCTACGCGGTAAAGAAATTGTTCGAAGTATTACGTGTCACATGGCCAAAGTAAAGTGACAGCACCGGGCATTTAGATATAATAGCAAAATACTTAATGACTTCTTATGAGGGACTGGAATTGTTTTTTGCATATGAAGAATAATGCTGTTCGGCATGTATGGGTTAGTGACAACACCCATTTCTCTTAAGCCCTGAACTGATACATAGTGTGTAGGCTTTTTATTCTCAGAGTGACACTCTGTGAACAGAAGGAAGTGTGATCAGGGCAGAGAGGTTCGACTCTCAATGTCATGAATAACAGCTTAAACAGAGCACCAGCGAGGTTGTTTCAGGATGACATCGTGATTTAAACGTATGTGAGAAAGGCTGCTTGAAAGGCCAAAAGAAAAAGATTTGATGTGCAACTCGAGTTGTCCGTAATCAAACGAGCAAGTAAATCCAACAGAAAGTATCCGGCAATTTTACTTGAGGGTTTAGACGGTGAAATGTACTCACTGTGGCCACTGCCGATGACACAGTGATGACATGCTTCGATCAGAAAAAGAACTCGGCGACGCAACAGGGCTTTTACCACACACAACGGGGCATTTTTTTCTTTTCTGCTGCGGGTTCTTTCAAATGTTTAAATTCACGGATTTAACTGTGTAGTGTCCTTATTTATTTAAACTACAAATGTAGCCAATGTTATGCAGTGGATCGTTTACAGATTAAAACGTTAACCCAGTTTTAGACCGGGACTGAAGTTTTTGTAATAACTTTTATCAGCATTGGGCGTTATATTGCACAGTGATCGAACAGCAAATACACTGACACCTATGTTTTCATTCCCCAGACTGATAGAGAGACTTTTCAATGTTCTTTCAAACTGAAATGTTAATAGGCTGATCAACTATAATCGATTCTATATTAAACGACCTGAGGGAATAAACATCCACAGAATTACTGAATTATACTGAACATCTCTATCCATATTCTGAAATACACTTTAGGCCTATATTTAATAATAGCGTAGCCTAAATAATGGCCCCTAAATGTCGTACTGCTAATAAATCAAGTATGAAAATAACTTTTAAGCTGCACCTTATCGTAACGTGTTTTCCGAAATGTTCTCAGTTAAGTAGCCTATATCCCAGCAAACAGGGGACGTCCCCCGGACGTTCCGAACGTCCGTTTAGGTCCGCAGTACGTCCGGTTGCTAGGTCCGCAGTACGTCCGCTTTATAACGTTCAGTCTCACGGCAGTTCGTGATATAGTCACGAAATTTAATCTATTGACTCGTGTTCGTGAACACGAAATGCCCTTTTTTTCGTGTCACTCAGTACGACTTTCGATCTAATGTATTTCAATAGGAACAGGGGCGTTTCTAGGATTTTCATTTTAGGGGGGCTCAGCCCCCAATAAGGGTATGATTAAAAAAATATTATTTGACTATTAGGGTAGGGTTAATACTACTAATATTATTTGTAAGCTCACTATTCCATTGTATTCCCTGTATTTCATATATGGGGAGTAGAAGTACTGACTGAGCCATATCAACACTGTAAAAAAAAAAGAAAAAAGAAAAAGAAGACTAGATGTGACCAGTCACTAGAAAATTTTGAGTTGGGAATGTAGATTTTTTTTTTTACAATGAAGACTTCCTGATTCATTATTAGGACATTCATGTTTATCCTTTGAC
>NW_024879195.1:969555-979614 GCF_018340385.1 Cyprinus carpio
CAATCATTTCTGTGCATGGCTGCATAATGTAATGCCAAAATACACAATAATAAAGTAAATTTAAATAAATTATGATCGTTTTCTAAAGTACGTTTTCATGGGTGTTAATCGCTTCATTTTTGTTGGAAGAAAAAACAACTATCACACTGTGATAAGGGCTGAAGGTGAACGCAGTGAAGACGTATTGGTATTGGATGAGAAACCGAACTGTGTATTGGTCCAGTAACGTTATGTAAACTGCAATTACAAGAACTGCACCAATGCAGATGTCATATCATAGCAATCTAGAAATAAATGCACACACACACACACACACACACACACACACACACACACACACACCTTGTACTCTCTGATGTTCGCTCTGATCGGCGCCCCTGCGGATTGAAAAACGCGCGGAATACATGCAGACTCAGATCAGGGTAGGAGCCGAAACTTGACGCAGCATGCAGCCGTTTCAAATGAGTTTTTAAAGGGGCTAGTGACGCCCCTGAACGTGTTGCATCCAACATATCATACTTCACATTTAAAGAAGTTTAGGGGGGCTGAAGCCCCCCCTAAAAAGGGCCTAGTGACGCCCCTGTGTTGCATCCAACCTATCATTCTTCACATTTAACATGAAAAACAGCAATAAATTGCTAAACTTATTTATAAAACTCATTAAAAAATCTCATATTAAATTCTTCTAATAAATTTTTCTAAATATTTTTTTCAATTAATTTTTTTTTTTAAACATGCATTCAAATAGCCTATTTATTCATGTTATTTTCGTGCTGCAAATACTAAAGAGGAAAATATAGGCCTAGTTATCTCACTACAAATTTAAGAGTGTAAAAATTAGGCTATTGTTTGTAGTATTTTATCATAAAGTTGACAGAAGGTTGAGACGTGTTTTAATAAAAGTAACAAAGCTTATTGCGATTATTGGTGGCTTGCCTGCTACAAATGATGAATAGACTTGAAAATGTTAAATATTATTTCCAAGCATTTATAACGTAAATAAAACAGCTTGTGAAAAGTCACGTAACGTTATTTATTCAGAAAAAAACTACAATAGCCTAAGTTAAGTTTAACCCGGTGGAGGCCCAATAACATTATTTATTATTTCATTTATTTTTCTTTATTTTATTTATTTATTTTATTTATTGATTTTTGCATAGTGTAATAATTAATTCGCATTCTTTTCCTTGAGGTACTTTGTTTTACATATGTTAACCTCTAATGTAGAGTTCACATGAATAAATTTCATTACACAGATCTGTTTTCTCCACAATCGGTTTAAAAAAATGTAATGTGTGTTATTCGGCGAGCATTTTTTGTAAAAAAACATGGGGGGCCCCCCCCTTTTGTTTTTGTTTTTTTTTTTTTTTTAAAAAAAATCAACCGTGCCACACCCCCACTAGCCCATCACAGTGACTACACTGTAGCAAAAACAAAGCGCCAGCGGTCATGTGTATTTTTTACGCGAAAAAAAGTTTTTTTTTTCTGCCAACGTTTAAAACTGGGGGTTTTGTAATTTTTTAAATCTTTTCCATAATTGAACAAACATTTCCGGTTTATTTTTAGTAATTTCGGTCAACTGGCAAGCACTGCAGTTGATGGACCATCACTGATCAAAACTATAAGACCTAGTAAAAATCAAACAGCTCTCATAAAAACTCAGGGCAAAATGATTAAATAATCCCATATCCAAGGACCATAAAAAAACAAACAAAGAAAGAAAGATAAAAACAATAAAGGCCATTGCTTTATATATCTCTCTTTTTTAAAAAAATGAACAGATCGTTTTAGCGACGTATGTGTCGAGGCGTTGCTTTCTCACAGCCCTCTAGCGTTAAAAGTTGACCGGGGTTTCAGGAAGCTTCCATGTTTACTTTGACCACTGAGTGCTCTTTTGTGATTTTTATAGACTTGACTGCAAAAAAAAAAAAAAAATAATAAATAAATAAATAAAATAAAATAAAAAATCACTTTATGAGCGAACCTGGTCAGCCCTCGTGCACGGTAATAAGCAACTGTGGGTGTTTGGTAGAGGTCTCCACGGGCAGCAAAGTTGTTTCGGTCAGAAGGCTAAAAATCTACGCTTTTTCCGCGGGGTTTCATCCCAAGCACTGATCCGGCACAGAAATGAACCAACTAATTAGGATCTGAAGGAGCACTCCCGATAATTACAGACAGGCAGCCATGGCGGGATCAGGGTTGGAACTGAACTCTTCAGAAAGGCTGGATTCAGGCAGGACACAGGGTTGCGCACACCTTGTACTCATTAATCCTGACTAAATGCACATCAAATTAAACTGAGAATTTGATTCAAGGAATCATTTTTTTATTAACACGCAAATCTTTAGGCTACAACCGACACCAATTAGTGATTTTTAGTATTTATGTATTTATTTATTTAGGCTTGATTCAAGACAGATAATAACAGATACTGCTGTGGCTTTATATGTAATGGCATTTTATAAACAGTAAGTAAGTGAGCAGGAGAACAGACAACGTTTTTAATCAAAAAAAATAACTCAATATTAACTTCTTATTTACTGACCCTTATGGAAAAAAATGTAAGGGTATATACAGCAGCAAAATATAATGTGATATATTGTATAATATATTTCCATATATTGAAAACCAGGTGCTTACTGTTTTCAATATACAGAAATATATGCACTGACAATATATATGCTATATGTTGATACATGCAAATATATTTAGAAATGAAGACCAAAAATGAATCTAATCACTCATAATAGATCCTCATAGGGGCAGCTGTGGCTAATGGTTCCGAGAGTTGGACTTGTAACCTGAAGGAAGGTTGCAGGTTTGGAGTCTCAGTGCTGGCAGGAGGAGTTATGTGGCCGGGGAGGGAGTTGGCGGGCAGCGCGCTCTTTCTGCACTACTCAATACTGAAGAACTTTGAACCCGGAGTGCTCCAGATTGCTGGATATATAAGCTGGGCTGCTCCGGGCGTGTGTTCACTACTCACTGCTGTGTGTTTGTGCACTTGCATGGGTTGAGGCCGCAGGCACCAATTCCGAGGTATGGGTTACCGCCATACTTGGCAAAATGTCATGACTTTTCCTTTCATAATATTTATTCTTTCTGAGAAAAAAAAAGATCTGGAGTGCTGCTCAGTGGTCCAAAGTCCTCTTTTTCAGATAAAGAGAGTAAATTTTGCATTTAATTTGGAAATCAAGGTCTGGAGAAGACTTTGGAGGCACAGAATCAAGCTGCAGAGTGGTGAGGGAGTTTCTGAAGTCAGTGATGATTGGGGGGTGCCATGGCGTCTGCTGGTGTGTTGGTTCATTGTGTTCTCCGAGTCAAAGTCGCTGACAAGCTTTATGGAGATGCTGATTTCCACTTAATGCTTCCATCTGCTGACAAGCTTTATGGAGATGCTGATTTCATTTTGCAGCAGGACTTTTTAGCACCTGCCCACAGTGCCAAACCGCTTCAAGTGGTTTCCTGACCATGATAATACTGTGTTTGATTGGCCAGCCAACGCTACCTGACCTGAACCCCATATGGAAATCTATGGGATATTTTTGAAAGATGAAACGGTCGATCAACAATGCAAGGCGAGCTGAGAGAGGCTGGTAGTGCCTAAGCAGTGCACAGGCTGAGGCAGCTTCCACACACCTCACTGATGCTGGAGTTTGTGCTAAAGACCTGAAAACCAAGTATTGAGTGCATGAATGAACATACTTTACTAAAGAGCTTGAGCTTTTCTGTTTTGCAAATCCTTTTTTTCTTTTTTTTTTTTTTTTTTTAAAGATATATCTTAGGAAATGTTCTAATATTTTGAGATACTTTCAACTGTATTTTTTACTTTCTGTAGAGCTACATGAGCTCTAATAATCAAAAATTAAAACAAAAAAACTTTTGAGAAATGTTTTACTTTGTATGCCAATGAATCTAGAAGAAAGTTTCACTTTTTTTTGAAATGAAAGTTACAGATTATTTTTGAAATGGTAAAAGGGTTTTTTCTGGTATGGTAATAGCAAGTTTGTGGGGTTACCATTTGTGCAGAAAGAGTAGAGCTTGTGGTTGCAGGGGTGACGGTTGGCCAAAAACACCATTTACGATGTTGCTTTATTTAAAAAGTAATGTCTGTGCACTTTTCACTTTACAGTGTTTTTCTGTTCAGTAGAAGTGCTTTATGAGGCAAGATTGATGCTTATGATGTTTATAAACTATTTATGTTTAAAAATATGAAACTGTGAACATAAATGATTGTTAAAACATAAGGGCATATATAATTCAATAGCAAATATTGTGTGTATATTGCTTAAGTAAATATATATTCTATATATTTTTACACATACCATATCTTGTCACATGAACATCCACATATTATAAAGCGTATTACTGAATATAAAATTATACACAGTATATTGTGATATATATAAGTATTCTATGCATATATTTTCAATATATGAAATTTATAAATATATTATTCTGTATAATTTCTAATATACTGTTATGTCATTGAATATATTGATAATTCATATTAAGAAATACATTTTTCTTTTAGGGGATGATGAAAGATCTAAGGATCCTCAAAATGCAAACTGTGTGTATGTGTGTGTAGCAATAGAGCAATCATACATTTGTGTTGTGTGCGCTTTTTTTTTTTAATTAATTCATAGACATTATAATCTTTTATGATCATTAGCCATTTATGTCATTTTTTTTATTTAGCATTTATATCACTTATTCATTTTTTATTTTTATTATGTTTTTTTACTTTACATTTCTTATATTCCTTGCTAAAGTATTTTCATTGTTTAATTATTGTGGGGTTTCATGAACTGTTTTGTCTTTATGAGTAAGAGATAAGAGGGAATGTTTGTGGAAATTCAAGGTTTATGGGATGTTGTTGTGAAGCAGTTTTTTTTTTTGAATAATTAATAATTCATTACATTTATGTAGTGCTTTTCTAATCATTTAAAGCACTTTACATTGTGAGAGGGATCTCCTCATCCAGCAGCTGCAGCATCCACCTGGATGATGTGACAGCAGCCCACCACACACCAGCTTATTGGTGGAGAGGAGACAGTGATGAAGCCAATCAGCAGATATGGGATTGTTAGGACGGCCATGAGGCATGAGGCCCACACCTCTACTCAAAATTCTATTGTGATGCTGAGGTCACACCTCTACTCTTTGAAAGACATTCTGATTTTAATGATTCCAGAGAGTCAGGACCCTCGGTTTAACCTTATTAACCTTAAGCACCTTATTTAGAGACTACAGCATGTGCACACAACAGGAAGTAAGTGTGCAAGACTGTCCCAGGCCTTTAAAACGCCATAGCACAGTGCCTTTAATGCACATATAATCCACACATTTGAATACCTTTCTGGAGTGTGGTATGTGTATTTTGTACAACATTTGCAACTGGTTTTTTTCACTTAATTAGAAGCACCACATTCGTTAAATTGCGTTATCTGTTATTGGGACTAGTGAACAGATATTTAGAAGTTTATTTTAAAATGCAAAGTACTGAAAATCAAAATAGAACTCTGATTACACACTACAAGTGTGTCCCATCGGGTAATGGAAAGATCTACACACACTTGTGGTCTTCATGCCCACCTAGGCCAAACACAGGAAATATGTCATGTAAGAAGACAAGTGCTCAAGTGCAAGTTTGGGTATTTGGACAAGCCTTCAGTGTTTGTTTTACTCCTATCCAGCACCTACATACAGTGCAGGCTTCAGCACTTAATCTATTTAAAAGTGTAGCTCGTTCGCACCAATATGTCATAAAGTATGAATGGTGTTCTTGTTCTGCAACAGGAGAGGACAGAACATGTAAGTTTATTGCTTATGTATCAAAAGAAATAATGTACTATATATACAGAAATAGAAGTATAGGGAAAAAATTTAATTGTTTAGATAAATGTACAGGTATGTTATTAGTGTGCAGATATGTTATTTACAAAGTTTGCAGTTTAATATAAATATGTTCGATAACTATGTTAGTTGTGATAGACATTGTATGCAAAAGGCAAAGTCCTTATTTTACATCCACCTTCTGATTATTTGTGCAAAATAATTTTTTTTTCTATACATAATGTGTGATTATAAATATATAGGTGTCATTATGTTCTGGTAAGTTTAAGTTTTTAATCTGTGGTAGTATCCGATGTGCTTATATTAAAGTTAGTTTCGAGTTTAGAGGACAGAATGACAATGTTTGGCGTGGTAGTTTTTGATTAATGTTTGTTTGTGTCGTTTTTGTTTTTCATATTTCGTTTATTACATATTTATCCTCCTTTATTTCACCCAAGAAGGAATACTTGCTCTAATCAAAAACCATATAATCAAACTGTCAGTTGTACTATATGAAAAACTGTATGTAAACCTTGAGTTTTGACTCATCCTTGGTAAGGTAAATTAGGTACAATGAATCTCGAGGTTCTTTATAAAACAACACAAGTTCTGTCTTACAGTGTCTTGGCACAGTAGTAAACAGCAGTTGTCTTCATTTTCAGACTGCGATCTGGAGGTACAGCTGATTCTTGTTGTGGTCTCTTGAGATGGTAAATCTTTCCCTAACCTTGTCAGAAATAGTAGATATAGTATTGCCATAAGATAGTTTGTTGCTACCCACTCTCTGGTTCCGTCCCCGCAGCCTGTCTGAGGCAAGCCATCCAGGGAGCCACCAAAGTTAAAACCAGAAGCAGTACAGGTCAAGTTTATGAGACTCTCCTGGTTTAATGACTGCAGCATCAGATTCCACCAGTGTCTGGCTCCTGCAATTCTGAAAATTGAGAAAACAGCTGAATTTAGAATCATTATTGTGCACATTAGCGTGCAAATTATAGCCTGCATTGGCAAATTGTAAGTTGTTTTAACAGTTTTTTTTTTTTTTTTTTTTTTTTTTTTTTTGCAGTACCATGTAATGAAAGTCCATTAGCACAACAAAAGAAAAATCGTCTCTGCTTCATCATTAACCTCTTAATCACAAGAAGCTGTGGTAGAATTTGCTTCCAGACCAGGAAGAGTGGATGGTATATGTATTGTTTCTGAACAGGTTGTGATGAGAAACACTTTGCATACTTGGGAGTGTTAATCTAGTGGCTAAAAAAATATAAAGAGAGAGGTGAAACCACTGAAATCCTCAATCTCAGAGCTCGCACCGACTCTCTTACTACGCCCATTCAGTGCTTCATTTGCCACTGCATAAAAGTAAACACCATTGTGAATTGTAAGCGCTAGTCAGGTTTGATCAGGCAATGATGCTTTTTTTGGATAAAACAAATTATTAGAGGAGCACATTTTAAATCTGCCATGGCAAAATTTATGTGTACTTTTTTCTGTGACCAGAGTTTTCATGCTCGCTTACGTTTCTGTTCAAGAGATAATAAATTTCTTAGTTCATTGGATAGGTTCATTAATTATTTGTTCACGCTCGATACCAAACGAAAGCCGCTAGAATCAGTTAATCAGGGACATTAACCCGTTTTAAAAGATTCACATTATGCCTTGCAGTAAATGTCGCCATGTTTAAAACACGTTAAAACATAACAAAAATACACTATAATTTGTGGTTAAAGTGGCAGTTTTAAAGCTGGCACGAGAATCCTAACGAGAGGCAAACTACTTAAGTACCAGGTTGTGGACTGTTCGAGTCACGTTCTGATTGACTTCACAAACACCATGCATGCAGGTTTTGAGGAGCCTGCTAGTCATTTAGTGAACTGTGACTCTCGTGCACAGTAATAAAACGGCTGGTGTGTGCTTCAGTTGTCAGACTTTTTTATATCCAAGTACACCATGTTTTTTGGTGGTGTCTTTTGTGAGGGAGGAATGGCCTTGTAAGGAATGAGCAAAAATAGTGCCTAGTTGCCACCAGCCGAATACGCCCAATCCACTCCAGTCCTTTCCCCGTTTCTCGCCGGATCCAGTGCAACCAACTAAGGGACAGTCCAGAAGCCACACACGACAGTGTGACTGATTCTCCGGGTTTTTTACTCTCAGAAACCAGAGGAGGTCAGTGACTGACCATGGTGCATCTGGAAAACAGCGACCTAAATGTTCGTGTATCCCAACTTTGGGTGAAAGGTCACATTCAAAAACCTTTTAATAATAGTTTAATAATCTATTTTTTTTATGTTAACAGATTCAACTTCCATGATAACGAGGTACAAGCAGAATAACATAACTCAGATCATCTTTCAGATCAATGCATCCATGCAAAAATTTAGGTTTGGGTTGATGATGCCTTATAAAAAATACAAGTGTAACAGAGAAAGACAGACGTATTGTATAGTTTAGACTGATTGAATAAAGGAGGGTCTCTACAACTCATATGTGCTGCTGTTTCCATGTAGAGTTACATGCTGCTTGGTGGCATTCTTTGTGATATTTAAACTTGCTTTTCAAAGAAGTCTGTATGAGTAATGGTGGCATCTCTCCAGATTGTAATGTAAATAAATTTCCCAGTGTGTTTTCCTATGGGTTGTCAAATCCAACCTGTTGCATAGCTATTGTCTGTAAGAGAGTATCCGAACACTTATGAGAGTAGAACAGTGGCTGCACCAGGCTCACAATTCAGGAGCTTGGCCTTTTGGGGGTGAGATCTAATTTCCATCTAAAAAAGA
Organism: Cyprinus carpio; assembly: GCF_018340385.1. NCBI lineage: Eukaryota > Metazoa > Chordata > Actinopteri > Cypriniformes > Cyprinidae > Cyprinus > Cyprinus carpio. The sequence continues at coordinate 978,165 of NW_024879195.1, forward strand.
TGATTGTAGCATTAGTTATTTTTTGCAAGAGTGCCTTACTTTAATTCAAGGTAATGGTTCAATCATTAACAGACATAACCATGGGGAGAGAACAGGTTCACTGAAAGGTGGCTGAACATATTGAACACCATTGAAAAACAGAGATAATCAAAGTCGATTATGCTAGTGCAAGAGGTGAGTAGAGTTTAAATTGCATGGGAGGTATGGTCTATAAAGTAAAAAAAAAGAAGCTAAAAAATTTAAGGGATGGCACACAAAATGAGTTGTCACTATCTGTTGACCTATGACCAGATTGTAGTCAGTGCTTGAGATCGTGGGCCCAACAATATATAGATTTATGTTCCTTTTTTGCTTTATTCAGTCAGTGGTAGTCAGGCTTCTATATGTTTATTTTTCAAATGAAAGGAGGGACAAAATGTCTTTAAAAATTTATCCCGATTTTTCTACTTTTTTTCAGTTTGAGCTTTATGTCTGTGTGTTGGAAGAGATGAACATTTTTTTATTTTTGTACCTGTTTAAGTCAAGCATGTGATAATTCCTTATCATTGTGAAGGCATATTTAATTGGCATTTCTTCCCCCTCTACCCCATTATAAGGCACTGTTTTTTAAATTGCAGCACATCAGTAACTGCTAAAGGCAAATACTTCAAATTATGTGTGATGAAAAAAGTGCTACACGATTAACCAGTGGATCTGCAAGATGTGTGCTTCTGCAGCTCGGAAAAACTGTGCAAGTTGCTTGATCCATTCAGGTTTGACTCAGAATTTTGTTCTACAAAAATGTTGCTGTTATTATATTAAATATTAGGAAACATAAATCACTTTCCTTGGTTTTCTTGTAGTGCATGAATTATTAAATCACAAAGTATTATCCTTTTACATATGTGTTTTTACTTGTAAACCAAAGGAAAAATCATGTTTTTTTTTTTTTTACCGGACCCGCTGGTTCTGTCCTGTCTTATCTGCCGTGTGTTGGGTACGCCTGTTTCAGCTCGTTGGGTTTGCGTGTCCTGGTCTTATCTCATGATTTGTCTCTGCCCGGAACGTCCGGTGGGTTCACGTTCTGTTTACTGGAGTTCCCCCCGTCTGAGTTGATCTGGGGCAAGTTCCAAGCTCCCCACCGCGTGCGCAACGGTTTGCTACGTTTTCCGGGTTGAACGACACGTTGTCCTGGAAACGGTGGTGCAAACGGTGTGCAAGGGTTTGAGATGCGTTTCACCACGCGGTATTAAAGAGACACCTCGCACAATGGGTCCTAGTAAATACGTTAACAAATGTGTCCGCTTGCAGCTCGGTAGATTGCAACAATTGAAGGACATTAGAAGACATGTTTGCAGTTAGGAGTTTTATAGTAAAATATAAGCATATAACCATGATGATGTAGTTGTTATATTTTTAACTTCATTGCAAGGCAAGTTTATGTATATACCAAAATCTTCATAACACAGTA
>NW_024879195.1:979638-979720 GCF_018340385.1 Cyprinus carpio
TAAATAAATGATTCATCGTTTATTGATTCTCTCTAATTCCTCTTTTTTTTTTTTTTTTTTAAATGTTCCTTTCTAAAATAGT
>NW_024879195.1:979959-980048 GCF_018340385.1 Cyprinus carpio
GAATGGTCATATGGCACAAACAAATAAAGGTAAACATAAAATATTTCATCTTTTTTAGTAAGTGTATGATTTATTTTAATTTTACATTT